>NW_028289131.1:300000-495722 GCF_059628265.1 Tinamus guttatus | reverse complement strand
AATGGAGCGCAGCGGCCTAGGTGCAGCAGGCGACAGCGTGCGTGCCTGCCTTGAAGAGCGGGAGCAGGAGGCAAGAGAGGGCTCCTCTGTTCCTCCGCTGCCAGCCCGCCAGCCAGCCAGCGGCACCTCGACGCAAGAGCTGCAGCCAGCACCCGCGCCTGCACCTCTCTGTGATGGGGATGAGGGGCAGCAGCCCAGCTGCAGCTCCACCAGAAGGGCTGAGGACTGCCTGGAGGTGCCAGCTCCACCAGAGCCCTGGGATCTGACGCTCACAATACTTACAGAAGCCCCAGGCTCTCCCAAGCCCACTCATGACACATTGCCTCCTGACAGTCATCCATATCCGAGAGGCTATCCCCCGATGAACATCGTCTTCTATTCCCTTGAAGATTTGGAAGATATCTCTGAGGATGAATTAGAAGAGTCCTTGGATGTGACACCCCCATCTTTGTCAGAAGCGCCAGGCTCTCCCAAGCCCACACGGGACACATTGCCTCAAGATATGGATCCTCATCCAACAGACAACGCCTCCATAAAAATCGCCTTCTGTTGCATTGAGGATCTGGAGGAAATATCTGAAGAGGAATTAGAAGACACCTGGGATCTGACACCCCCATCTTTGTCAGAAGCACGGCCCTCTCCCAGGCATAGAGATGGCACATTGGATCACGAGCCAGACCCCTTTCCCACAGCCAACAAGCCACTGAACATCCCTTTCTACGGTAATGAGGATTTGGAAGACAGCTCCACGGAAGAATTTGACCAGCCCTCGGAAAACGAGGATTTTGTCCGAATCTGCATTACTGATTTGTTGCTTTCAATCTCCACTAAGAAGAGACCAAGGCTCTTACCACCCAACAGGAAAATGTATATCGAGGTACGTCGTGGCCAAGAAATGGTCCAAGAGGTGAAAAGAAGCACTTCATTCCCACCAGATCACTGCTGTCTTCCTGAGGTCACAGATGCAATTGAAGCTGCTGGCATTTATAAGGCAGAGGCCTTTCACAAAACATTTTCTCCCTCTCCACAGACCCAGGGCAACAGCTGCAGCACCCCCAATACCTCTGCTCGGCCAGACCCTGTGCTCTCGACTGTGGCCACCAAAAACACTGACCACCCTCAGCCTGAGCTCGGGGGAGCTTCAGGCAGCAAACCAAGGAAGAATCAAAATGGGAATCGCAAGAGGAGCCTCGCTTCCCCTTCCTCCCCTCCCACACCATCGCAGCAGGCTCAAGAGGAAAGGTGTCTTGACCACCTCCCACCAAAGAAGCGCTATCGCTCCTGCTGCCAGTAGGGAGGCAAGGGGTTCCCTCTGCTACCCCAAGCTGCCACTGTCCTGCAACGTGCCAGCCCCTGAACATCTGCACCCCAGCCTGCCCTTCCCCCAGCACTGCTGCCCCACACACCTCCAGCAAAATCTCGTTTTCTTTTTTATCCGTCCCTTTCTACGTAGTCTCTTATGTTTTCTAAATAAAAGAAAAGGTTCTGTTCTTAAGTTACGCTGTGGTGTGTGTTCCTTATCGGCTAGCGGATACGTGAAAACTGCAACTAAACTACTCTTCGGGGAGGAAGGAGTAGGGTACAGGGACGTTCCACCACACCTAGAAGAATGGTATTCCAGTAGAATAATTAAGCCATTCTTTACACTAGGCTCAAATGACTCTCAAGATTCAAGTGAATAATACAAGAGCATGAATGAGAAGAGAATGCTGTGAAAAGCATTACACAAAATGCTAGTTACTAGTGGAGTGGCTAGATTTCATGGATGTTCATACAACACTAGTCCATCTCCAACTCTGCCAAGTACAAAAATGTACTCTTCGTAGAAGGGCTAGGATTGTAATATTAGAATAGATTTCTAACTGTCAGGATTAACTTGATTAGAATTAAAATATTTTTTAAAGTTAAGGTTAGGATTTTTAAATAACAGCTTTGTTAGAGAAAAAGAACACTGTGCAATGATGCATGGGTATGGGTAGGATTTCTCAAGCTGATGTCAGAAGACGATCCGTCGATGCCAGACCCAAAAAGCGCTCCTAGACCTGCCATGAGTCAAGGTACAGGGAATACCATCCAAACCGGAGCTCTAAAATGGTGAAAGGGACTAAATGGGAGGCCTCTCTATTCTGCAGCCTGGGAGCTTTATTGCAGGGAGCCAAGCTTGCGTAGGTCGGGTCGCCACTTCCTCGTCCCCCTGCCATCCCACCCACTTCTCCGCTGAGAGCAGGAAAGCTGCCTCCAGCACAGCACGGAGATGCCAGCAAAAGAGGCACCATCGTGCCCTCCCCACGCCTAGATCTCTCACTCCAATAGGCAGCACAAGGACAGCGCGCTCTCGATCTGCTTTCCTTTGCTCTGCTCTGCTTTGGACAAGGCTTTGCAGCCAGGTACAGATTCCTGCCAGCAGGAGGGGCACACAAAGGGATTTTGGCCATGCAACAAAGCTGCCACAGTCGGTGGCAGAGGTTTCTCCCCTTCCCAAGCTTTGCCAAGGCAGCTCTGCCAAAACACATCACGATGGGCTGGGGGCTCTTGAACGCTCGGAACCCAAGGCGCACCTGGAGGCCTCTGTGTCTTTGATTTCTGTATTTCTCCAAAGATGAGGGAGGTGACACTGATTCCCTGCAACTATTCCCTCTCCACCTTTACTTGATCTCAAGTGCAGCTGTCTCACCACCTCTAACCTGAACGCTCTGCAGAGACTAAGCACTGCATTCGTTTGGCTTTTCATGTGCTCCAAGACACTGTGGCCACTTTGTTCCTACCTTCTGAAAGGAAGGGAAGGGAGTCACCAGCAAAGACGGGACATTTCCAGATTTCCCCTGCAGCCCCTGCAGGAAACTGCACCGTGGAGCACATGGCTGGAGACTTGCATTCAGTCTCCAGCTCAGCCTTTCATGTACCAGAGAAGTTTGCCTATGCCATTGCATTGAAGAGAAGACATGCAATGAAAATGAAGTGATCTTTGGAACTACGAGCTCGCTTGTACTTCTCCACTTTCACTGCGATTCTCTCATCAGAGCGATGACACTGTGCGCAGATGCCTAAGACTCCTGTTTGGTGGTAGTTGGGGGTGATGGGAGCCAGCGCTGCTCCCTTTTCTTTCCCTTTGTGTGTGTGTGTGTCTTGTTTGCTTTCGCTTGGATTATCACAGTGTTAATAGATAGTAGCAATGCGGTTCCTGCCGTACGTCATGCTGCCTCCCGGTGACAAAAAGCATCCTCCCTTGAGATGCCCCTGAGACTAGTGAGAGCAGATTCCAGTCCTCTCTCTGCTTCTGCCCACCTCCTCCAAGCACTTGAAGAGGAGCTAGATGGTCTCCAAGGGTCTTTTCCCCAGCACTAACCCAGTGGAGGCAAACAAATCAGTCAGGGCTGCAAGAAGAAAACATGAATATTAAGTTACACAGGTCCAATAAACTACCACCCTGAATATTTCAAGAGGGCTTTGCTGCCCACTTGTTGACCATTGAAGAAGGCTGGAGGACCCTGTTGCCCGGTGAGCCAGTGTCCCAGCTCCCTTACCCAGAGGTCAACCAGCAGGACACATTGACACACTGGACATGTGGCATGACACCAAACTGGGGGGATGGATTTTATTAGGCTCTGAGCTGAAAGACTTGCATACGCCAAGACCCCGCTCAGCCTTCCTCCGTTTGCCCCGCTGTCTCGAATGAGTGCCGGAAAAGAGCAAAGGGAAGATAGGTGGCCCTGCAAAGCTTGACTCACTTTAATCCTGCCAGATCATTAAGCACAGCCATGACACTGGTGAGTAAGTGATGGAGTAATGAGAGCAGCGGAAACATTTTTGGAGCATTTCTAGAAAGGCCGAAGGGTAATTTAACAGCATCCTCCTGCCTCTTGAGTCCCGTGTTAGGGAGAGCACAGCTAAAGAGCATGTGCTTTGTTGTGCTACAATCCTCCTCTCTTTCCACCGGACACACTGAGGGGCGAGGGTGGCTCCAAAGCAGACGCTGTCCCTCTTTTCCTTCCAGCACGTTTTGTGCCTTGAGCTTTCTCTCTATAGCTGGAAGCTAGTTAGGTTTCATATAGAATTGTGTTCAGTCAATGAAATATGGAAGCAGGACAGCTAAAAGGTAAACTACCCCTAGACAAGTCACTTAGACATTTTGAGGTGTAGCTTTCTGTTGTGCAGCCGGGAGGTGGACTGCCCTTTTGAAAGAAAACCCAGCAGAGAGCTGTTGTTGCAGAACGGACAGAGGTGCCTTTGGTGGCAAAGCACTTGCTATGGCTGGGAGCAACCTCCATCCTACTGGAGAGGCCGTTGCTGAGGGATGGCAGGTGGCAAAGGCACCACACCGATGGCTCTGTGTTTGTGACATTGAAGGGTCTAAGGGCTGCTTGGCCCCCGCAGCTGGTTGCCAGCGGCTCTGGCGGAATGTTTGCTCTGGAACCTGCAGTCTCCCTGGACAACGTTAGAGGTTCGAGACTGTTTCCTCCCAAAGCTGGAGCATCGCTACGTTGTCCTGCCTTCTTTAAAGGATAGCGACTCCTTTTTCTTCCTGTCTCAAGTCTGGAAGACCCTTCCAAGAGACAAGCGGCTGGGCTAAAGCAAGGGCTGATGAAATGGAGCGCAGCGGCCTAGGTGCAGCAGGCGACAGCGTGCGTGCCTGCCTTGAAGAGCGGGAGCAGGAGGCAAGAGAGGGCTCCTCTGTTCCTCCGCTGCCAGCCCGCCAGCCAGCCAGCGGCACCTCGACGCAAGAGCTGCAGCCAGCACCCGCGCCTGCACCTCTCTGTGATGGGGATGAGGGGCAGCAGCCCAGCTGCAGCTCCACCAGAAGGGCTGAGGACTGCCTGGAGGTGCCAGCTCCACCAGAGCCCTGGGATCTGACACCCCCAACTTTGTCAAAAGCACCGGGCTCTCCCAAGCCCACACATGACACATTTCCTCAAGATTTGCATCCTGATCCAACAGGCAATGCCTCCACAAAAATTGCCTTCTATTGCACTGAGGATCTGGAGGAAATCTCGGAAGAGGAATTAGAAGACCCGCGTATCTGACATCCCCATCTTTTTCAGAAGCACAGCCCTCTCCCAGGCATAAAGATGGTACATCGGGTGACGAGACTGGCAACAAGTTACTGAACATCCCTTTCTGTGGTACTGAGGATTTGCAAGTCACCTCTAAGGAAGACTCTGAAGAGCCCTCAGAAAAGGAGGAGTATGTCCAAATCTGCATTACTGATTTGTTGCTTTCAATCTCCACCAAGAAGAGACCGAGGCTCTTACCCCGCAACAGGAAAATGTATATCGAGGTACGTCGTGGCCAAGAAATGGCCCAAGAGGTGAAATATAGCACTCCATTCCCAGCAGACCACTGCTGTCTTCCTGAGGCCACAGATGCAAAGGAAGCTGCTGGCATTTATAAGGCAGAGGCCTTTCACGGGACATTTTCTCCCTCTCCACAGACCCAGGGCAACAGCTACAGCACCCCCAATACCTCTGCTCGGCCAGACCCTGTGCTCTCAACCGTGTCCAACAAAGACACCGACCACCCTCAGCCTGAGCTCGGAGGAGCATCAGGCAGCAACCCGAGGCAGAATGAAAAAGCGAATCACAAGAGGAGCCTCGCTTCCCCTTCCTCCCCTCCCACACCATCGCAGCAGGCTCAAGAGGAAAGGTGTCTTGACCACCTCCCACCAAAGAAGCGCTATCGCTCCTGCTGCCAGTAGGGAGGCAAGGGGTTCCCTCTGCTACCCCAAGCTGCCACTGTCCTGCCACGTGCCAGCCCCTGAACATCTGCACCCCAGCCTGCCCTTCCCCCAGCACGGCTGCCCCACACACCTCCAGCAAAATCTCGTTTTCTTTTTTATCCGTCCCTTTCTACGTAGTCTCTTATGTTTTCTAAATAAAAGAAAAGGTTCTGTTCTTAAGTTATGCTGTGGTGTGTGTTCCTTATCGGCTAGCGGATACGTGAAAACTGCAACTAAACTACTCTTCGGGGAGGAAGGAGGAGGGTACAGGGACGTTCCACCACACCTAGAAGAATGGTATTGCAGTAGAATAATTAAGTCATTCTTTACACTAGGCTCAAATGACTCTGAGGATTCAAGTGAATAATACAAGAGCATGAATGAGAAGAGAATGCTGTGAAAAGCATTACACAAAATGCTAGTTACTAGTGGAGTGGCTAGATTTCATGGATGTTCATGCAACGCTAGTCCATCTCTAACTTTGACAAGTCCAAAAATGTACTCTTCATAATAGGGGTATAATTACAATATTAGAACTGATTTCTAAATGTCAGGATTAAATTAATTAGAATTAAAATAATTTTTAAAACAAAGGTTAGTATTTTTGAATAACAGCTTTGTTAGAGGAATAGAACACGGTGCAATGATGCTTGGGTATGGGTAGGATTTCTCAAGCTGATGTCAGAAGAGGATCCGTCGATTCCAGACCCAAAAAGGGCTTCTAGAGCTGCCATGAGACAAGGCACCGGGAATACCATCCAAACCGGAGCTCTAAAATGGTGAAAGGGACTAAATGGGAGGCCTCTCTATTCTGCAGCCTGGGAGCTTTATTGCAGGGAGCCAAGCTTGCGTAGGTCGGGTCGCCACTTCCTCGTCCCCCTGCCATCCCTCCCACTTCTCCGCTGAGAGCCGGAAAGCTGCCTCCAGCACAGCATGGAGATGCCAGCAAAAGAGGCACCATCGTGCCCTCCCCACGCCTAGGTCTCTCACTCCAGTAGGCAGCACAAGGACAGCGCGCTGTCTCTCTGCTTTCCTTTGCTCTGCTCTGCTTTGGACAAGGCTTTGCAGACAGGTCCAGATTCCTGCCAGCAGGAGGGGCACACAAAGGGATTTTGGCCATGCAACAAAGCTGCCACAGTCGGTGGCAGAGGTTTCTCCCCTTCCTATGCTTTGCCAAGGCGTCTTTGCCAAAACACATCACGATGGACGGGAGGGTCTTGAAGGCTTGGAACCCAAGGCACAACTGGAGCCCTCCGTGCCTCTGATTTCTTGATTTCCCCAAAGATGTGGGATGCTATGCTGATTTCCTGCAATTATTCCCTCTCCACCTTTATTTGGTTTCAAGCATGGCTCTCTCAGCACCTCTAACCTGAACATTCTGCAGAGACTAAGCACTGCATTCCTTTGGCTTTTCAAGTGCTCCTAGAAACTGTGGCCACTTTGTTCCTACCTTCTGAAAGGAAGGGAAGGGAGGCACCAGCAAACATGGAACATTTCCATATTTCCCCTGCAGCCCCTGGAGGAAACTGCACCATGGAGCATGTGGGTGGAGACTTGCATTCAGTCTCCAGCTCAGCCTTTCCTATACCAGAGAGGTTTGCCTATGCCATGGCATCAAAGAGAAGACAAAATCACTTCCCACTGCGGGCATGGGCAGCGATGCAGCTTGCTCTCATGCGGAACCCTCTTAAAGTTGGACACATGCAATGAGAATGAAGTGATCTTTGGAACTACAAGCTCGCTTGTACTTCCCCGCTTTCACTGCCATTCTCTCATGAGAGCGATGACACTGTGCGCAGATGCCTAAGACTCCTGTTTGGTGGTAGTTGTGGGTGATGGGAGCCAGTGCTGCTCCCTTTTCTTTCCTTTTGTGTGTGTGTGTCTTGTTTGGTTTGGCTTGGATTATCACAGTGTTAATAGACAGTAGCAATGCTGTTCCTGCCGAACGTCATGCTGCCTCCCGGTGACAAAAAGCATCCTCCCTTGAGATGCCCCTGAGACTAGTGAGAGCAGATTCCAGTCCTCTCTCTGCTTCTGCCTACTTCATCCAAGCACTTGAAGAGGAGCTAGATGGTCTCCAAGGGTCCTTTCCCCTGCAATAACCCAGTGGAGGCAAAGAAATCAGTCAGGGCTGCCAGAAGAAAACAAAAATATTAAGTTACACAGGTCCAATAAACTACCTCCCCGAATATTTCAGGAGGGCTTTGTTGTCCACTTGTTGCCATTCAAGAAGGCTGGAGGACCCTGTTGCCCGGTGAGCCAGTGTCCCAGCTCCCTTACCCAGAGGTCAACCAGGAGGACACACTGACACACTGGACACGTGGCATTACACCAAACTGGGGGGATGGATTTTATTAGGCTCTGAGCTGACACACTTGCATACGCCAAGACCCCCCTCAGCCTTCCTCCGTTTGCTCCGCTGTCCCGAATGAGTGCTGAAAAAGAGCAAAGGGAAGATAGGTGGCCCTGCAAAGCTTGACTCACTTTAATCCTGCCAGATCGGTAAGCACAGCCATGACACTGGTGAGTAAGTGATGCAGTAATGAGAGCAGCGGGAACATTTTTGGAGCATTTCTAGAAAGGCCCAAGGGTAATTTAACAGCATCCTCCCGCCTCTTGAGCCCCGTGTTAGTGAGAGCACAGCTAAAGAGCATGTGCTTTGTTGTGCTACAATCCTCCTCTCTTTCCACTGGACACACTGAGGGGCGAGGGGGGCTTCAAAGAAGACGCTGTCCCTCTTTTCCTTCCAGCACGTTTCGTGCCTAGAGTTTTTTCTCTCTATCTGGAAGCTACTTAGGTTTCATATAGAATTGTGTTCAGTCAATGAAATATGGAAGCATGACAGCTAAAGGGTAAACTACCCCTAGACAAGTCCCTTAGACATTTTGAGGTGTAGCTTTCTGTTGTGCAGCCGGGAGGTGGACTGTCCTTTTGAAAGAAAACCCAGCAGAGAGCTGTTCTTGCAGAACGGACAGAGGTGCCTTTGGTGGCAAAGCCCCTGCTATGGCTGGGAGCAACATCCATCCCACTGGAGAGGCCGTTGCTGAGGGATGGCACGTGGCAAAGGCACCACACCAATGGCTCTGTGTTTGTGACATTGAAGGGTCCAAGGGCTGCTTGGCCCCCGCAGCTGGTTGCCAGCGGCTCTGGCGGAATGTTTGCTCTGGAACCTGCAGTCTCCCTGGACAACGTTAGAGGTTCGAGACTGTTTCCTCCCGAAGCTGGAGCATCGCTACGTTGTCCTGACTTCTTTAAAGGATAGCTACTCCTTTTTCTTCCTGTCTCAAGTCAGGAAGACCCTTCCGAGGCACAAGCGTCTGGGCTAAAGCAAGGGCTGACCCAATGGAGCGCAGCGGCCTAGGTGCAGCAGGCGACAGCGTGCGTGCCTGCCTTGAAGAGCGGGAGCAGGAGGCAAGAGAGGGCTCCTCTGTTCCTCCGCTGCCAGCCCGCCAGCCAGCCAGCGGCACCTCGACGCAAGAGCTGCAGCCAGCACCCGCGCCTGCACCTCTCTGTGATGGGGATGAGGGGCAGCAGCCCAGCTGCAGCTCCACCAGAAGGGCTGAGGACTGCCTGGAGGTGCCAGCTCCACCAGAGCCCTGGGATCTGACGCCCACAATTCTTTCAGAAGCGCCAGGCTCTCCCAAGCCCACATGGGACACATTGCCTCAAGATATGCATCCTGATCCGCCAGGCAACGCCTCCATAAAAATTGCCTTCTATTGCATTGAGGATCTGGAGAAAATCTCTGAAGAGGAATTAGAAGACACCTGGGATCTGACACCCCCATCTTTTTCAGAAGCACAGACCTCTCCCAGGCATACAGATGGTACATCGGATCATGAGCCAGACCCTTTTCCCACAGGCAACAAGTTACTGAACATCCCTTTCTGTGGTACTGAGGATTGGCAAGTCATCTCTGAAGAAGACTCTCAAGAGCCCTCGGAAAAGGAGGAGTTTGTCCGAATCTGCATTACTGATTTGTTGCTTTCAATCTCCACAAAGAAGAGACCAAGGCTCTTACCCCCCAACAGGAAAATGTATATCGAGTTACGTCGAGGCCAAGAAATGCCTCAAGAGGTGAAATATAGCACTTCACTCCCAGCAGACCACTGCTGTCTTCCTGAGGTCACAGATGCAATGGAAGCTGCTGGCATTTATAAGGCAGAGGCCTTTCACAAAACATTTTCTACCTCTCCACAGACCCAGGGCAGCAGCTGCAGCACCCCCAATACCTCTGCTCGGCCAGACCTTGTGCTCTCGACCGTGTCCAACAAAGACACCGACCACCCTCAGCCTGAGCTCGGAGGAGCATCAGGCAGCAACCCGAGGCAGAATGAAAAAGCGAATCGTAAGAGGAGCCTCGCTTCCCCTTCCTCCCCTCCCACACCATCGCAGCAGGCTCAAGAGGAAAGGTGTCTTGACCACCTCCCACCAAAGAAGCGCTATCGCTCCTGCTGCCAGTAGGGAGGCAAGGGGTTCCCTCTGCTACCCCAAGCTGCCACTGTCCTGCCACGTGCCAGCCCCTGAACATCTGCACCCCAGCCTGCCCTTCCACCAGCAATGCTGCCCCACACGCCTCCAGCAAAATCTCGTTTACTTTTTTTTCCCCTCCCTTTCACGGTAGTCTTTTATGTTTTCTAAATAAAATGACAGGGGCTGTTCTTAAGTTACGATCTGGTGTTTGTTCCTTTTTGGCTAGCGGATACGTGAAAAATGCAAGTAAGGAAGATCTTGGGGATAGGAGGAGGAGGGTACAGGAACTTTCCACCACACCTAGAAGAATGGTATTCCAGTAGAATAATTTAGCCGTTCTTTACACTAGGCTTAAATGACTGTGAGGATTCAAGTGAATAAAATGAGAGCATGAATGAAAAGAGAATGCTGTGAAAAGCATTACAGAGAATACTAGTTACTAGTGGAAGGGCTAGATTTCATGGAAGTTCATACAACACTAGTCCATCTCCAACTCTGCCAAGTACAAAAATGTACTCTTTGTAGAAGAGATAGAATTGTAATATTAGAATAGATTTCTAACTGTCAGGATTAACTTGATTAGAATTAAAACAATTTTTAAAGTTAAGGTTACAGTTTTTAAATAACAGCTTTGTTAGAGGAAAAGAACACTGGGCAATGATGCTTGGGTATGGGTAGGATTTCTCAAGCTGATGTCGGAAGAGGATCCGTCGATGCCAGACCCAAAAAGCGCTCCTAGAGCTGCCATGAGTCAAGGTACTGGGAATTCCATTCAAACCGGTGGTCTAAAATGGTGAAAAGGGACTAAATGGGAGGCCTCTCTATTCTGCAGCCTGGGAGCTTTATTGCAGGGAGCCAAGCTTTATTGCATAGCTCCGGTCGCCACTTCCTCGTCCCCCTGCCATCCCACCCACTTCTCCGCTGAGAGCAGGAAAGCTGCCTCCAGCACAGCACGGAGATGCCAGCA
The DNA here is from genome assembly GCF_059628265.1 of Tinamus guttatus. NCBI lineage: Eukaryota > Metazoa > Chordata > Aves > Tinamiformes > Tinamidae > Tinamus > Tinamus guttatus. The sequence continues at coordinate 484,569 of NW_028289131.1, read as the reverse complement.
AAAGAGGCACCATCGTGCCCTCCCCACGCCTAGATCTCTCACTCCAGTAGGCAGCACAAGGACAGCGCGCTCTCCATCTGCTTTCCTTTGCTCTGCTCTGCTTTGGACAAGGCTTTGCAGACAGGTCCAGATTCCTGCCAGCAGGAGGGGCACACAAAGCAGTTTTGGCCATGCAAAAAAGCTGCCACAGTCCTTGGCAGAGGTTTCTCCCCTTCCTATGCTTTGCCAAGGCGTCTTTGCCAAAACACATGACGATGGACGGGAGGGTCTTGAAGGCTCGGAACCCAAGGCACAACTGGAGCCCTCCGTGTCTCTGATTTCTTGATTTCCCCAAAGATGAGAGAGGCTATGCTGATTTCCTGCAATTATTCCCTCTCCACGTTTATTTGGACTGAAGCGGGACTGTCTCAGCCCTTCTAACCTGAGCCCTCTGCAGAGACTAAGCACTGCATTCCTTTGGCTTTTCAAGTGCTCCTAGAAACTGTGGCCACTTTGTTCCTACCTTCTGAAAAGAAGGGAAGGGAAAGACGGGACATTTCCAGATTTGCCCTGCAGCCCCTGGAGGAAACTGCACCATGGAGCACGTGGCTGGAGACTTGCATTCAGTCTCCAGCTCAGCCTTTCATGTACCAGAGAGGTTTGCCTATGCCATGGCATCAAAAAGAAGACAAAATCACTTCCCACTGCAGGTATGAGCAGCGATGCAGCTTGCTCTCATGCGGAACCCTCTTGAAGTTGGACACATGCAATGAGAATTAAGTGATCTTTGGAACTAGGAGCTCACTTGTACTTCCCCGCTTTCAATACCACTCTCTAATCAGAGTGATAACACTGTGCGCAGATGCCTAAGACTCCTGTTTGGTGGTGGTTGTGGGTGATGGGAGCCAGCGCTGCTCCCTTTTCTTTCCCTTTGTGTGTGTGTGTGTCCTGTCTGGTTTGGCTTGGATTATCACAGTGTTAATAGACAGTAGCAATGCTGTTCCTGCCGAACGTCATGCTGCCTCCCAGTGACAGAAAGCATTCTCCCTTGAGATGCCCCTGAGACTAGTGAGAGCAGATTCCAGTCCTCTCTCTGCTTCTGCCCACTTCATCCAAGCACTTGAAGAGGAGCTAGATGGTCTCCAAGGGTCCTTTCCCCAGCACTAACCCAGTGGAGGCAAACAAATCAGTCAGGGCTGCAAGAAGAAAACAAAAATATTAAGTTACAAAGGTCCAATAAACTACCACCCTGAGTATTTCAGGAGGGCTTTGTTGCCCACTTGTTGGCCATTCAAGAACACCAGAGGACCCTGTTGCCCGGTGAGCCAGTGTCCCAGCTCCCTTACCCAGAGGTCAACCAGCAGGGCACACTGACACACTGGACACGTGGCATTCCACCAAACTGGGAGGAAGGATTTTATTAGGCTCTGAGCTGACAGACTTGCATACGCCAAGACCCCGCTCAGCCTTCCTCCTTTTGCTCCGCTATCTTGCATGAGTTCCGAAAAAGAGCAGAGGGAAGATAGGTGGCCCTGCAAAGCTTGACTCACATTAATCCTGCCAGATCGTTAAGCACAGCCATGACACTGGTGAGTAAGTGACGGAGTAATGAGAGCAGCGGGAACATTTTTGGAGCATTTCTAGAAAGGCCCAAGCGTAATTTAACAGCGTCCTCCCGCCTCTTGAGTCCCGTGTTAGGGAGAGAACAGCTAAAGAGCATGTGCTTTGTTGTGCTACAATCCTCCTCTCTTTCCACTGGACACACTGAGGGGTGAGGGTGGCTTTAAAGAAGATGCTGCCCCTCTTTTGCTTCCAGCGCGTTTCGTGCCTGGTGCTTTTTCTCTCCATCTGGAAGCTACTTAGGTTTCATATAGAATTGTGTTCAGTCAATGAAATATGGAAGCATGACAGCTAAAGGGTAAACTACCCCTAGACAAGTCCCTTAGACATTGTGAGGTGTATCTTTCCGTCCTGCAGCAGGGAGGTGGACTGTCCTTTTGAAAGAAAACCCAGCAGAGAGCTGTTATTGTAGAATGGACAGAGGTGCCTTTGGTGGCAAAGCACCTGCTACGGCTGGGAGCAACCTCCATCCCACTGGAGAGGCCGTTGCTGAGGGATGGCACGTGGCAAAGGCACCACACCGATGGCTCTGTGTTTGTGACATTGAAGGGTCTAAGGGCTGCTTGGCCCCCGCAGCTGGTTGCCAGCGGCTCTGGCGGAATGTTTGCTCTGGAACCTGCAGTCTCCCTGGACAACGTTAGAGGTTCGAGACTGTTTCCTCCAGAAGTTGGAGCATCTCTACGTTGTCCTGCCTTCTTTAAAGGATAGCTATTCCTTTTTCTTCTTGTATCAAGTCAGGAAGACCCTTCCAAGGAGTAAGCAGTTGAGCTAAAGACGAAATGGAGCGCAGCGGCCTAGGTGCAGCAGGCGACAGCGTGCGTGCCTGCCTTGAAGAGCGGGAGCAGGAGGCAAGAGAGGGCTCCTCTGTTCCTCCGCTGCCAGCCCGCCAGCCAGCCAGCGGCACCTCGACGCAAGAGCTGCAGCCAGCACCCGCGCCTGCACCTCTCTGTGATGGGGACGAGGGGCAGCAGCCCAGCTGCAGCTCCAGCAGAAGGGCTGAGGACTGCCTGGAGGTGCCAGCTCCACCAGAGCCCTGGGATCTGACGCCCACAATTCTTTCAGAAGCGCCGGGCTCTCCCAAGCCCAAACGTGACACATGGCCTCACGATATGCTTCCTGACCTGACAGGCAAAGCCTCCATGAACATTGCCTTCTATTTCATTGAAGATGTGGAGGAAACCTCTGAAGATGAATTAGAAGGGCTCTGGGATCTGACATGCCCATCTCTTGCAGAAGCGCAGCCCTCTCCCAGGCATACAGATAGCACATCGGATCACAAAACAGATATTTTGCCCACAGACAATAAGTCACTGAACATCCCTGTCTGTGGTAATGAAGATTTGCAAGTCATCCGCGAGGAAGACTCTGAATAGCTTTTGGAAAAGGAGGAGTTTGTCCAGATCTTTGTAACTGACTTGATGTTTGCCATGTCCACCAAGAAGAGACCAAGGCTTTTACCTCCCAACAGGAAAATGTATATTGAGGTGCGTTGTGATAAAGAAGGGCCCCAAGAGATGAAATATAGCACTCCACTCCCACCAGAGCACTGCCTTCTTCCGGAGGCCACAGATGCAAATGAAGCTCCTGGCAGTTATAAGGCAGAGACCTTTCACAAAACATTTTCTCCCTCTCCACAGACCCAGGGCAACAGCTGCAGCACCCCCAATACATCTGCTCGGCCAGACCATGTGCTCTTGACCGTGGCCAACAAAGACATCGACCCCCCTCAGCCTGAGCTCGGAGGAGCATCAGGCAGCAACCCGAGGCAGAATGAAAAAGGGAATCGCAAGACGAGCCTCGCTTCCCCTTCCTCCCCTCCCACACCATCGCAGCAGGCTCAAGAGGAAAGGTGTCTTGATCACCTCCCACCAAAGAAGCGCTATCGCTCCTGCTGCCAGTAGGGAGGCAAGGGGTTCCCTCTGCTACCCCAAGCTGCCACTGTCCTGCAACGTGCCCGCCCCTGAACATCTGCACCCCAGCCTGCCCTTCCCCCAGCACTGCTGCCCCACACACCTCCAACAAGATCTTGTTTTTTTTTTTTTTTTTCCCTTCCCTTTCTAGGTAGTGTCTTATGTTTTCTAAATAAAATCACTGGTGCTGTTCTTAAATTGCACTCTGGTGTGTGTTCCTTATCGGCTAGCGGATACGTGAAAACTGCAACTAAGCTACTCTTGGGGGAAGAAGGAGCAGGGTCCGGGGATGTTCCAAAACGCCTAGCAGAATGGTATTCCTGTAGAGTAATTAAACCATTCTTTACACTAGGCTCAAATGACTGTGAGGTTTTGAGTGAATAATACAAGAGCATGAATGAGAAGAGAATGCTGTGAACAGCTTTACACAAAATACTAGTTACTAGTGGAGGGGCTAGATTTCATGGATGTTCATGCAATGCTAGTCCATCTCCAACTCTGCCAAGTACAAAAATGTACTCTTTGTAATAGGGCTAGAATTGCAATGTTAGAATTGATTTCTAAATGTTAGGATTAAATTAATTAGAATTATATCATTTTTTAAAATGAAGATTAGAATTTTTAAATAACAGCTTTGTTAGAGGAAAAGAACACTGGGCAATGATGCTTGGCTATGGGTACGGTTTCTCAAGCTGATTGATATCAGAAGGGGATCCATCGATTCCAGACCCAAAAAGGGCTCCTAGAGCTGCCATGAGTCAAGGCACTGGGAATACCTTCCAAACCGGAGCTCTAAAATGGTGAAATGGACTAAATGGGAGGCCTCTATTCTGCAGCCTCGGAGCTTTATTGCAAGGAGCCAAGCTTGCGTAGGTCGGGTCGCCACTTCCTCATCCCCCTGCCATCCCACCCACTTCTCCGCTGAGAGCAGGAAAGCTGCCTCCAGCACAGCACGGAGATGCCAGCAAAAGAGGCACCATCGTGCCCTCCCCACGCCTAGGTCTCTCACTCCAATAGGCAGCACAAGGACAGCGCGCTCTCGATCTGCTTTCCTTTGCTCTGCTCTGCTTTGGACAAGGCTTTGCAGCCAGGTCCAGATTCCTGCCAGCAGGAGGGGCACACAAAGGGATTTTGGCCATGCAACAAAGCTGCCACAGTCGGTGGAAGAGGTTTCTCCCCTTCCTACGCTTTGCCAAGGCGGCTCTGCCAAAACACATCCGATGGGCTGGGGGCTCTTGAAGGCTCGGAACCCAAGGCACACCTGGAGGCCTCCGTGTCTGTGATTTCTGTATTTCTCCAAAGATGTGGGAGGCTACACTGATTCCCTGCAACTATTCCCTCTCCACCTTTACTTGATCTCAAGTGCAGCTGTCTTACCACCTCTAACCTGAACGCTCTGCAGAGACTAAGCACTACATTCCTTTGGCTTTTCATGTGCTCCAAGAAACTGTGGCCACTTTGTTCCTACCTTCTGAAAGGAAGGGAAGGGAGGCACCAGCAAAGACGGGACATTTCCAGATTTCCCCTGCAGCCCCTGGAGGAAACTGCACCGTGGAGCACATGGCTGGAGACTTGCATTCAGTCTCCAGCTCAGTCTTCCATGTACCAGAGATGTTTGCCTATGCCATTGCATTGAAGAGAAGACATGCAATGAAAATGAAGTGATCTTTGGAACTACAAGCTCCCTTGTACTTCCCCACTTTCACTGCCATTCTCTCATCACAGCGATGACACTCTACGCAGATGCCTAAGACTCCTGTTTGGTGGTAGTTGGGGGTGATGGGAGCCAGTGCTGCTCCCTTTTCTTTCCCTTTGTGTGTGTGTGTGTCCTGTTTGCTTTCGCTTGGATTATCACAGTGTTAATAGACAGTAGCTATGCTGTTCCTGCCGAAAGTCATGCTGCCTCCCAGTGACAAAAAACATCCTCCCTTGAGATGCCCCTGAGACTAGTGAGAGTAGATTCCAGTCCTCTCTCTGCTTCTGCCCACTTCCTCCAAGCACTTGAAGAGGAGCTAGATGGTCTCCAAGGGTCCTTTCCCCAGCACTAACCCTGTGGAGGCAAACAAATCAGTCAGGGCTGCAAAAAGAAAACATGAATATTAAGTTACACAGGTCCAATAAACTACCTCCCTGAATATTTCAAGAGCACTTTGTTGCCCACTTGTTGGCCATTCAAGAAGGCTGGAGGACCCTGTTGCCCGGTGAGCCAATGTCCCAGCTCCCTTACCCAGAGGTCAACCAGCAGGACACATTGACACACTGGACACGTGGCATGACACCAAACTGGGGGGATGGATTTTATTAGGCTCTGAGCTGACACACTTGCATATGCCAAGACCCCGCTCAGCCTCCCTCCTTTTGCTCCGCTGTCTCGAATGAGTTCCGAAAAAGAGCAAAGGGAAGATAGGTGGCCCTGCAAAGCTTGACTCACTTTAATCCTGCCAGATCGGTAAGCACAGCCATGACACTGGTGAGTAAGTGATGGAGTAATGAGAGCAGCGGGAACATTTTGGGAGCATTTCTAGAAAGGCCCAAGGGTAATTTAACAGCATCCTCCCGCCTCTTGAGTCCCGTGTTAGGGAGAGCACAGCTAAAGAGCATGTCCTTTCTTGGGCTACAATCCTCCTCCCTTTCCACCGGACACACTGAGGGGCGAGGGCGGCTCCAAAGCAGACGCTGTCCCTCTTTTCCTTGCAGCATGTTTCATACCTAGTGCTTTTTCTCTCTAGCTGGAAGCTCTATAGGTTTCATATAGAATTGTGTTCAGTCAATGAAATATGGAAGCATGACAGCTAAAGGGTAAACTACCCCTAGACAAGTCCCTTAGACATTTAGAGGTGTAACATTCCGTCGTGCAGCAGGGAGGTGGACTGCCCTTTTGAAAGAAAACCCAGCAGAGAGCTGTTGTTGCAGAATGGACAGAGGTGCCTTTGGTGGCAAAGCACTTGCTATGGCTGGGAGCAACCTCCATCCCACTGGAGAGGCCGTTGCTGAGGGATGGCAGGTGGCAAAGGCACCACACCGATGGCTCTGTGTTTGTGACATTGAAGGGTCTAAGGGCTGCTTGGCCCCCGCAGCTGGTTGCCAGCGGCTCTGGCGGAATGTTTGCTCTGGAACCTGCAGTCTCCCTGGACAACGTTAGAGGTTCGAGACTGTTTCCTCCTGAAGCTGGAGCATCGCTACGTTGTCCTGCCTTCTTTAAAGGATAGCTACTGCTTTTTCTTCCTATCACAAGTCTGGAAGACCCTTCCAAGGGACAAGCGGCTGGGCTAAAGCAAGGGCTGACGAAATGGAGCGCAGCGGCCTAGGTGCAGCAGGCGACAGCGTGCGTGCCTGCCTTGAAGAGCGGGAGCAGGAGGCAAGAGAGGGCTCCTCTGTTCCTCCGCTGCCAGCCCGCCAGCCAGCCAGCGGCACCTCGACGCAAGAGCTGCAGCCAGCACCCGCGCCTGCACCTCTCTGTGATGGGGATGAGGGGCAGCAGCCCAGCTGCAGCTCCACCAGAAGGGCTGAGGACTGCCTGGAGGTGCCAGCTCCACCAGAGCCCTGGTATCTGACGCCCACAATTCTCTCAGAAGCGCCGGGCTCTCCCAAGCCCACACGTGACACAGTGCCTCCCGATACTCATCCCAATCGAAGAGGCAATCCCCCCATGAGCATCGCCTTCTATTCCCTTCAAAATCTGGAAGATATCTCTGAGGATGAATTAGAAGAGTCCTTGGATGTGACACCCCCATCTTTGTCAGAAGCGCCGGGCTCTCCCAAACCCACACACGGCACATTGCCTCAGGAGAGGCATGCTGATCCGATAGGCAGTTCCCCCTTTAACATCGCCTTCTACTGCCTTGAGGATTTAGAAGAAATCTCTGAAGGTGAATTAGAAGAGCCCTGGGATTTGACACCCCCATCTCTTTCACAAACACCGGGCTCTCCCAAGCACACACGTGACACCTTGTCTCCTGACACTCATGCCGATCCGACAAGCAATGTGTCCGTGAGTATTGCCTTCGATTGCACCGATGATTTGGAGGATATATCTGAAGATGAATCAGAAGAGATCTGGGATCTGACACCCCCATCCTTTCCAGAAGCATCGGGCTCTCCCAAGAACACACATCAAACATCACCTCATGATACAGGTCCCAGTGAGACAGGCAGTGCCACTGTCAACATGGCCTTCTATTGCCTTGATGATTTGGAGGAAATCTCTGATGAAGAATTAGAAGAGCCCTTGGATCTTACACCCCCACCTTTATCAGGAGGACAGGGCTCTCCCAAGCGCACACATGGCACATCATCTCATGAGAGAGGTCCCAATGCGACAGGTAATGCCTCCATGAATATGGCCTTCTATTGCACGGACGATTTAGAGGAAATCTCTGAAGATGAATTGGAACTGACTTGGGATCTGACAACCCCATCTCGTGCAGAAGCGCAGCCCTCTGCCATTCATACAGATGGCACACCAGCTCACGAGACAAAACCTTTTCCCATAGGGAACAAGCCACTGAACATCCATGTCTGTGGTAATGAGTATTTGGAAGACATCTCTGAGGAAGAATTCAAAGAGCCCTTGGAAAAGGAAGAGATTACCCAAATCTGCACTACAGACGTGATGGATACAATCTCCATTAGGAAGAGACCAAGGCCCTTAACCCCCAAGAGGAAAATGTATATAGAGGTGTGTTGTGATAAAGAAGTGCTCCAAGAGATGAAAGATAGCACTCCACTCCCATCAAAGCACTGTCGTCTTCTTGAGGCCACAGATGCAAAGGAAGCTGTTGGCATTTATAAGGCAGAGGACTTTCACAGCACATTTTCTCCCTCTCCACACACCCAGGGCAGTGGCCGCAGCACACCCAATACCTCTGCTTGGCCAGAGCATGTGCTCTTGACCATGGGCAACAAAGACATCGACCACCCTCAGCCTGAGCTCGGAGGAGCATCAGGCAGCAACCCGAGGCAGAATGGAAAAGCAAATCGCAAGAGGAGCCTCGCTTCCCCTTCCTCCCCTCCCACACCATCGCAGCAGGCTCAAGAGGAAAGGTGTCTTGACCACCTCCCACCAAAGAAGCGCTATCGCTCCTGCTGCCAGTAGGGAGGCAAGGGGTTCCCTCTGCTACCCCAAGCTGCCACTGTCCTGCCACGTGCCAGCCCCTGAACATCTGCACCCCAGCCTGCCCTTCCCCCAGCACTGCTGCCCCACACACCTCCAGCAATATCTCGTTTTCTTTTTTTTTTTTTTCCCTTCCCTTTCTACGTAGTCTCTTATGTTTTGTAAATTAAATGACTGGTGCTGTTCTTAAATTGCACTCTGGTGTGTGTTCCTTATCGGCTAGCGGATACGTGAAAACTGCAACTAAGCTACTCTTGGGGGAAGAAGGAGGAGGGTACAGGGACGTTCCACCACACCTAGAAGAATGGTATTCCAGTAGAATAATTAAGCCATTCTTTACACTAGGCTCAAATGACTGTGAGGATTTGAGTGAATAATACAAGAGCATGAATGAGAAGAGAATGCTGTGAACAGCCTTACACAAAATACTAGTTACTAGTGGAGGGGCTATATTTCATGGATGTTCATGCAACGCTAGTCCATCTCCAACTCTGCCAAGTACAAAAATGTACTCTTTGTAATAGGGGTAGAATTGGAATGTTAGAAGTGATTTCTAAATGTTAGGATTAAATTAATTAGAATTAGATCCATTTTTGAAATTAAGATTAGAATTTTTAAATAACAGCTTTGTTAGAGGAAAAGAACACTGGGCAATGATGCTTGGGTATGGGTACGGTTTCTCAAGCTGATCGATATCAGAAGAGGATCCGTCGATTCCAGACCCAAAAAGGGCTTCTAGAGCTGCCATGAGTCAAGGCACCGGGAATACCATCCAAACCATCGGGTTGCCACTTCCTCGTCCCCCTGTCATCCCACCCACTTCTCCACTGAGAGCAGGAAAGCTGCCTCCAGCAGAGCACGGAGATGCCAGCAAAAGAGGCACCATTGTGCCCTCCCCACGCCTAGGTCTCTCACTCCAGTAGGCAGCACAAGGGCAGCGCGTTCTCTCTCTGCTTTCCTTTGCTCTGCTCTGCTTTGGACAAGGCTTTGCAGACAGGTCCAGATTCCTGCCAGCAGGAGGGACACACAAAAGGATTTTGGCCATGCAACAAAGCTGCCACAGTCGGTGGCAGAGGTTTCTCCCCTTCCTACGCTTTGCAAAAGCAGCTCCGCCAAAACAGGTCACGATGGGCTGGAAGCTCTTGAGGGCTTGAAACTCAAGGCAAAACTGGAGCCCTCCATGCCTCTGATTTCTTCTTTTCCCCAAAGATGTGGGAGGCTACACTGATTCCCTGCAACTATTCCCTCTCCACCTTTATTTGGTTTCAAGCATGGCTCTCTCAGCACCTCTAACCTGAACTCCCTGCAGAGACTAAGCACTGCATTCCTTTGGCTTTTCAAGTGCTCCTAGAAACTGTGGCCACTTTGTTCCTATCTTCTGAAAGGAAGGGAAGGGAGGCACCAGCAAAGATGGGACATTTCCAGATTTCCCCTGCAGCCCCTGGAGGAAACTGCACCATGGAGCACATGGCTGGAGACTTGCATTCAGTCTCCAGCTCAGCCTTTCCTGTACCAGAGAGCTTTGCCTATGCCATGGCATCAAAGAGAAGACAAAATCACTTCCCACTGTGGGCATGGACAGCGATGCAGCTTGCTGTCATGCAAAACCCTCTTAAAGTTGGACACATGCAATGAGAATGAAGTGATCTTTGGAACTACGAGCTCGCTTGTGCTTCCGCGCTTTCACAGCCATTCTCTCATGAGAGCGATGACACTGTGCGCAGATGCCTAAGACTCCTGTTTGGTGGTAGTTGTGGGTGATGGGAGCCAGTGCTGCTCCCTTTTCTTTCCCTTTCTGTGTGTGTGTGTCCTGTTTGGTTTGGCTTGGATTATCACAGTGTTAATAGACTGTAGCAATGCTGTTCCTGCCGTACGTCATGCTGCCTCCCAGTGACAAAAAGCATCCTCCCTTGAGATGCCCCTGAGACTAGTGAGAGTAGATTCCAGTCCTCTCTCTGCTTCTGCCCACTTCCTCCAAGCACTTGAAGAGGAGCTAGATGGTCTCCAAGGGTCTTTTCCCCAGCACTAACCCAGTGGAGGCAAACAAATCAGTCAGGGCTGCAAGAAGAAAAAAAAAATATTAAGTTACACAGGTCCAATAAACTACCACCCTGAGTATTTCAGGAGGGCTTTGTTGCCCACTTGTTGGCCATTCAAGAAGGCTGGAGGACCCTGTTGCCCGGTGAGCCAGTGTCCCAGCTCCCTTACCCAGACGTCAACCAGCAGGACACACTGACACACTGGACACGTGGCATGACACCAAGCTGGGGGGATGGATTTTATTAGGCTCTGAGCTGAAAGACTTGCATACGCCAAGACCCCGCTCAGCTTGGTCCTTTTGCTCCGCTGTCTCGAATGAGTGCCAGAAAAGAGCAAAGGGAAGATAGGTGGCCCTGCAAAGCTTGATTAATTTTAATCCTGCCACATCGGTAAGCACAGCCATGACACTGGTGAGTAAGTGATGGAGTAATGAGAGCAGCGGGAACATTTTTGGAGCATTTCTAGAAAGGCCTAAGAGTAATTTAAGATCATCCTCCGGCCTCTTGAGTCCCGTGTTAGGGAGAGCACAGTTAAAGAGCATGTGCTTTGTTATGCTACAATCCTCCTCCCTTTCCACTGGACACACTGAGGGGCGAGGGTGGCTTCAAAGAAGACGCTGTCCCTCTTTTCCTTCCAGCACGTTTCGTGCCTAGAGTTTTTTCTCTCCATCTGGAAGCTAGTTAGGTTTCATATAGAATTGTGTTCAGTCAATGAAATATGGAAGCATGACAGCTAAAGGGTAAACTACCCCTAGACAAGTCCCTTAGACATTGTGAGGTGTAGCTTTCCGTCCTGCAGCAGGGAGGTGGACTGCCCTTGTGAAAGAAAACCCAGCAGAGAGCTGTTGTTGCAGAACGGACAGAGGTGCCTTTGGTGGCAAAGCACCTGCTATGGCTGGGAGCAACCTCCATCCCACTGGAGAGGCCGTTGCTGAGGGATGGCACGTGGCAAAGGCACCACACCGATGGCTCTGTGTTTGTGACATTGAAGGGTCTAAGGGCTGCTTGGCCCCCGCAGCTGGTTGCCAGCGGCTCTGGCGGAATGTTTGCTCTGGAACCTGCAGTCTCTCTGGGCAACTTTAGAGGTTCGAGACTGTTTCCTCCCGAAGCTGGAGCATCGCTACGTTGTCCTGCCTTCTTTAAAGGATAGCTACTGCTTTTACTTCCTATCAAAAGTCTGGAAGACCCTTCCGAGGGACAAGCGGCTGGGCTAAAGCAAGGGTTGACCCAATGGAGCGCAGCGGCCTAGGTGCAGCAGGCGACAGCGTGCGTGCCTGCCTTGAAGAGCGGGAGCAGGAGGCAAGAGAGGGCTCCTCTGTTCCTCCGCTGTCAGCCCGCCAGCCAGCCAGCGGCACCTCGACGCAAGAGCTGCAGCCAGCACCCGCGCCTGCACCTCTCTGTGATGGGGATGAGGGGCAGCAGCCCAGCTGCAGCTCCACCAGAAGGGCTGAGGACTGCCTGGAGGTGCCAGCTCCACCAGAGCCCTGGGATCTGATGCCCACAATTCTTTCAGAAGCCCCAGGCTCTCCCAAGCCCACTCATGACACATTGTCTCCCGACACTCATCCCGATCTGAGAGGCAATCCACCCATGAACATTGCCTTCTATTCCCTTGAAGATTTGGAAGATATCTCTGATGATGAATTAGAAGAGTCCTTGGATGTGACACCCCCATCTTTGTCAGAAGCGCCAGGCTCTCCCAAGCCCACAGGTGACACCTTGCCTCAAGATATGCATCCTGAATCGACAGGGAATGCCTACATAAAAATTGCCTTCTATTGCACTGAGGATCTGGAGGAAATCTCTGAAGATGAATTGGAACAGACCTGGGATCTGACAACCCTATCTCCTGCAGAAGCACAGCCTTCTCCCAGGCATACAGATAACACATCGCATCACGAGACAGATCCTTTGCCCACAGGCAACAAGTCACAAAATATCCCTGTCTGCGGGAATGAGGATTTGCAATTCATCTCGGAGGAAGTATCTGAAGAGCCCTTGGAAAACAAGGATTTTGTCCGAATCTGTATTACTGATTTGTTGCTTTCAATCTCCACTAAGAAGAGACCAAGGTTCTTACCCCCCAACAGGAAAATGTATATCGAGGTACGTCGTGGCCAAGAAATGGTCCAAGAGGTGAAAAGAAGCACTTCATTCCCACCAGAGCACTGCCATCTTCCAGAGGCCACTGATGCAATGGAAGCTGCTGGCATTTATAAGGCAGAGACCTCTCACAAAATATGTTCTCCCTCTCCACAGACCCAGGGCAACAGCTGCAGCACCCCCAATACCTCTGCTCGGCCAGACCATGTGCTCTCGACTGTGCCCGACAAAGACACCGACCACCCTCAGACTGAGCTTGGAGGAGCATCAGGCAGCAACCCGAGGCAGAATGAAAAAGGGAATCACAAGAGGAGCCTCGCTTCCCCTTCCTCCCCTGCCACACCATCGCAGCAGGCTCAAGAGGAAAGGTGTCTTGACCACCTCCCACCAAAGAAGCGCTATCGCTCCTGCTGCCAGTAGGGAGGCAAGGGGTTCCCTCTGCTACCCCAAGCTGCCACTGTCCTGCCACGTGCCAGCCCCTGAACATCTGCACCCCAGCCTGCCCTTCCCCCAGCACTGCTGCCCCACAGGCCTCCAGTAAAATCTCGTCTTCTTCTTCTTTTTTTTTTTTTTATCCATCCCTATTTCTAGGTAGTCTCTTATGTTTTCTAAATAAAATGACTGGTGCTGTTCTTAAATTGCACTCTGGTGTGTGTTCCTTATCAGCTAGCGGATACGTGAAAACTGCAACTCAGCTACTCTTGGGGGAAGGAGGAGGAGGGTACAGGGACCTTCCACCACACCTAGAAGAATGGTATTCCAGTAGAATAAATAAGCCATTCTTTACACTAGGCTCAAATGACTCTGAGAATTCGAGTGAATAAAACGACAGCATGAATGGGAAGAGAATGCTGTGAACAGCTTTACACAAAATACTAGTTACAGTGGAGCGGCAAGATTTCATGGATGTTCATGCAACACTAATCCATCTCCAACTCTGCAAAGTACAAAAATGTACTCTTCGTAGAAAGACTAGGATTGAAATATTAGAATAGATTTCTAACTGTCAGGATTAGCTTGATTAGAATTAAAATCATTTTTAAAGTTAAGGTTAGAGTTTTTAAATAACAGCTTTGTTAGAGGAAAAGAACACTGGGCAATGATGCTTGGGTATGGGTAGGATTTCTCAAGCTGATGTCAGAAGAGGATTCGTCGATTCCAGACCCAAAAAGGGCTTATAGAGCTGCCATCATTCAAGGCAGCGGGAATACCATCCAAACTGGAGCTCTAAAATGGTGAAAGGGACTAAATGGGAGGCCTCTCTATTCTGCAGCCTGGGAGCTTTATTGCAGGGAGCCAAGCTTGCGTAGGTCGGGTCGCCACTTCCTCGTCCCCCTGCCATCCCACCCACTTCTCCACTGAGAGCAGGAAAGCTGCCTCCAGCACAGCACGGAGATGCCAGCAAAAGAGGCACCATCGTGCCCTCCCCATGCCTAGGTCTCTCACTCCAGTAGGCAGCACAAGGACAGCGCGCTCTCCATCTGCTTTCCTTTGCTCTGCTCTGCTTTGGACAAGGCTTTGCAGACAGGTCCAGATTCCTGCCAGCAGGAGGGGCACACAAAGGGATTTTGGCCATGCAGCAAAGCTGCCACAGTCGGTGGCAGAGGTTTCTCCTCTTACCACGCTTTGCCAAAGTGGCTCTGCCAAAACATGAAACGCTTGAAGGCTCGGAACCCAAGGCACAACTGGAGCCCTCCGTGTCTCTGATTTCTTGATTTCCCCAAAGATGAGGGAGGCTGCACTGATTCCCTGCAACTATTTCCTCTTCACTTTTATTTGGTATCAAATGCCGCTGTGTTGGTCCCTCTAACCTGAACTCCCTGCAGAGACTAAGCACTGCATTCCTTTGGCTTTACAAGTGCTCCTAGAAACTGTGGCCACTTTGTTCCTCTCTTCTGAAAGGAAGGGAAGGGAGGCAGCAGCAAAGACGGGACATTTCCAGATTTCCCCTGCAGCCCCTGGAGGAAACTGCACCATGGAGCACATGGCTGGAGACTTGCATTCAGTCTCCAGCTCAGCCTTTCCTGTACCAGAGAGGTTTGCCTATGCCATGGCATCAAAGAGAAGACAAAATCACTTCCCACTGCGGGCATGGACAGTGATGCAGCTTGCTCTCATGCAGAACCCTCTTAAAGTTGGACACATGCAATGAGAATGAAGTGATCTTTGGAACTACGAGCTCGCTTGTGCTTCCCCACTTTCACAGCCATTCTCTCATGAGAGCGATGACACTGTGCGCAGATGCCTAAGACTCCTGTTTGGTGGTAGTTGTGGGTGATGGGAGCCAGTGCTGCTCCCTTTTCTTTCCCTTTCTGTGTGTTTGTGTCCTGTTTGGTTTGGCTTGGATTATCACAGTGTTAATAGACTATAGCAATGCTGTTCCTGCCGTACGTCATGCTGCCTCCCAGTGACAAAAAGCATCCTCCCTTGAGATGCCCCTGAGACTAGTGAGAGCAGATTCCAGTCCTCTCTCTGCTTCTGCCCACTTCATCCAAGCACTTGAAGAGGAGCTAGATGGTCTCCAAGGGTCTTTTCCCCAGCACTAACCCAGTGGAGGCAAACAAATCAGTCAGGGCTGCAAGAAGAAAACAAAAATATTAAGTTACACAGGTCCAATAAACTACCACCCTGAGTATTTCAGGAGGGCTTTGTTGCCCACTTCTTGCCATTCAAGAAGGCTGGAGGACCCTGTTGCCCGGTGAGCCAATGTCCCAGCTCCCTTACCCAGACGTCAACCAGCAGGACACACTGACACACTGGACACGTGGCATGACACCAAACTGGGGGGATGGATTTTATTAGGCTCTGAGCTGAAAGACTTGCATACGCCAAGACCCCGCTCAGCTTGGTCCTTTTGCTCCGCTGTCTCAAATGAGTGCCAGAAAAGAGCAAAGGGAAGATAGGTGGCCCTGCAAAGTTTGATTCATTTTAATCCTGCCACATCGGTAAGCACAGCCATGACACTGGTGAGTAAGTGATGGAGTAATGAGAGCAGCGGGAACATTTTTGGAGCATTTCTAGAAAGGCCTAAGAGTAATTTACGATCATCCTCCGGCCTCTTGAGTCCCGTGTTAGGGAGAGCACAGTTAAAGAGCATGTGCTTTGTTATGCTACAATCCTCCTCTCTTTCCACTGGACACACTGAGGGGCGAGGGTGGCTTCAAAGAAGACGCTGTCCCTCTTTTCCTTCCAGCACGTTTCGTGCCTAGAGTTTTTTCTCTCCATCTGGAAGCTCTATAGGTTTCATATAGAATTGTGTTCAGTCAATGAAATACGGAAGCATGACAGCTAAAGGGTAAACTACCCCTAGACAAGTCCCTTAGACATTGTGAGGTGTAGCTTTCCGTCCTGCAGCAGGGAGGTGGACTGTCCTTTTGCAAGAAAACCCAGCAGAGAGCTGTTGTTGCAGAACGGACAGAGGTGCCTTTGGTGGCAAAGCACTTGCTATGGCTGGGAGCAACCTCCATCCCACTGGAGAGGCCGTTGCTGAGGGATGGCAAGTGGCAAAGGCACCACACCGATGGCTCTGTGTTTGTGACATTGAAGGGTCTAAGGGCTGCTTGGCCCCCGCAGCTGGTTGCCAGCGGCTCTGGCGGAATGTTTGCTCTGGAACCTGCAGTCTCTCTGGGCAACTTTAGAGGTTCGAGACTGTTTCCTCTTGAAGCTGGAGCATCGCTACGTTGTCCTGCCTTCTTTAAAGGATAGCGACTCCTTTTTCTTCCTATCTCAAGTCAGGAAGACCCTTCCGAGGCACAAGCGGCTGGGCTAAAGCAAGGGCTGACGAAATGGAGCGCAGCGGCCTAGGTGCAGCAGGCGACAGCGTGCGTGCCTGCCTTGAAGAGCGGGAGCAGGAGGCAAGAGAGGGCTCCTCTGTTCCTCCGCTGCCAGCCCGCCAGCCAGCCAGCGGCACCTCGACGCAAGAGCTGCAGCCAGCACCCGCGCCTGCACCTCTCTGTGATGGGGATGAGGGGCAGCAGCCCAGCTGCAGCTCCCCCAGAAGGGCTGAGGACTGCCTGGAGGTGCCAGCTCCACCAGAGCCCTGGGATCTGACGCCCACAATTCTTTCAGAAGCCCCAGGCTCTCCCAAGCCCACTCATGACACATTGTCTCCCGACACTCATCCCGATCTGAGAGGCAATCCACCCATGAACATTGCCTTCTATTCCCTTGAAGATTTGGAAGATATCTCTGATGATGAATTAGAAGAGTCCTTGGATGTGACACCCCCATCTTTGTCAGAAGCGCCAGGCTCTCCCAAGCCCACAGGTGACACCTTGCCTCAAGATATGCATCCTGAACCGACAGGGAATGCCTACATAAAAATTGCCTTCTATTGCACTGAGGATCTGGAGGAAATCTCTGAAGATGAATTGGAACAGACCTGGGATCTGACAACCCTATCTCCTGCAGAAGCACAGCCTTCTCCCAGGCATACAGATAACACATCACATCACGAGACAGATCCTTTGCCCACAGGCAACAAGTCACAAAATATCCCTGTCTGTGGGAATGAGGATTTGCAATTCATCTCGGAGGAAGTATCTGAAGAGCCCTTGGAAAACAAGGATTTTGTCCGAATCTGTATTACTGATTTGTTGCTTTCAATCTCCACTAAGAAGAGACCAAGGCTCTTACCCGCCAACAGGAAAATGTATATCGAGGTACGTCGTGGCCAAGAAATGGTCCAAGAGGTGAAAAGAAGCACTTCATTCCCACCAGAGCACTGCCATCTTCCAGAGGCCACTGATGCAATGGAAGCTGCTGGCATTTATAAGGCAGAGACCTCTCACAAAATATGTTCTCCCTCTCCACAGACCCAGGGCAACAGCTGCAGCACCCCCAATACCTCTGCTCGGCCAGACCATGTGCTCTCGACTGTGCCCGACAAAGACACCGACCACCCTCAGCCTGAGCTCGGAGGAGCATCAGGCAGCAACCCAAGGCAGAATGAAAAAGCGAATCGCAAGAGGAGCCTCGCTTCCCCTTCCTCCCCTCCCACACCATCGCAGCAGGCTCAAGAGGAAAGGTGTCTTGACCACCTCCCACCAAAGAAGCGCTATCGCTCCTGCTGCCAGTAGGGAGGCAAGGGGTTCCCTCTGCTACCCCAAGTTGCCACTGTCCTGCCACGTGCCAGCCCCTGAACATCTGCACCCCAGCCTGCCCTTCCCCCAGCACTGCTGCCCCACATGCCTCCAGCAAAATCTCGTCTTCTTCTTCTTTTTTTTTTTATCCATCCCTATTTCTAGGTAGTCTCTTATGTTTTCTTAATAAAATGACAGATGCTGTTCTTAAGTTACGCTCCGGTGTGTGTTCCTTATTGGTTAGCGGATACGTGAAAACTGCAACTCAGCTACTCTTGGGGGAAGGAGGAGGAGGGTACAGGGACGTTCCACCACACCTAGAAGAATGGTATTCCAGTAGAATAAATAAGCCATTCTTTACACTAGGCTCAAATGACTCTGAGAATTCGAGTGAATAAAACGAGAGCATGAATGAGAAGAGAATGCTGTGAACAGCTTTACACAAAATACTAGTTACAGTGGAGCGGCAAGATTTCATGGATGTTCATGCAACACTAATCCATCTCCGACTCTGCAAAGTACAAAAATGTACTCTTCGTAGAAAGACTAGGATTGAAATATTAGAATAGATTTCTAACTGTCAGGATTAACTTGATTAGAATTAAAATCATTTTTAAAGTTAAGGTTAGAGTTTTTAAATAACAGCTTTGTTAGAGGAAAAGAACACTGGGCAATGATGCTTGGGTATGGGTAGGATTTCTCAAGCTGATGTCAGAAGACGATCCGTCGATGCCAGACCCAAAAAGCGCTCCTAGACCTGCCATGAGTCAAGGTACAGGGAATACCATCCAAACCGGAGCTCTAAAATGGTGAAAGGGACTAAATGGGAGGCCTCTCTATTCTGCAGCCTGGGAGCTTTATTGCAGGGAGCCAAGCTTGCGTAGGTCGGGTCGCCACTTCCTCGTCCCCCTGCCATCCCACCCACTTCTCCGCTGAGAGCAGGAAAGCTGCCTCCAGCACAGCACGGAGATGCCAGCAAAAGAGGCACCATCGTGCTCTCCCCACGCCTAGGTCTCTCACTCCAATAGGCAGCACAAGGACAGCGCGCTCTCCATCTGCTTTCCTTTGCTCTGCTCTGCTTTGGACAAGGCTTTGCAGACAGGTCCAGATTCCTGCCAGCAGGAGGGGCACACAAAGGGATTTTGGCCATGCAGCAAAGCTGCCACAGTCGGTGGCAGAGGTTTCTCCTCTTACCACGCTTTGCCAAAGTGGCTCTGCCAAAACATGAAACGCTTGAAGGCTCGGAAGCCAAGGCACAACTGGAGCCCTCCGTGTCTCTGATTTCTTGATTTCCCCAAAGATGAGGGAGGCTACACTGATTCCCTGCAACTATTTCCTCTTCACTTTTATTTGGTATCAAATGCCGCTGTGTTGGTCCCTCTAACCTGAACTCCCTGCAGAGACTAAGCACTGCATTCCTTTGGCTTTACAAGTGCTCCTAGAAACTGTGGCCACTTTGTTCCTCTCTTCTGAAAGGAAGGGAAGGGAGGCAGCAGCAAAGACGGGACATTTCCACATTTCCCCTGCAGCCCCTGGAGGAAACTGCACCATGGAGCACGTGGCTGGAGACTTGCATTCAGTCTCCAGCTCAGCCTTTCCTGTACCAGAGAGGTTTGCCTATGCCATGGCATCGAAGAGAAGACAAAATCACTTCCCACTGTGGGCATGGACAGTGATGCAGCTTGCTCTCATGCAGAACCCTCTTAAAGTTGGACACATGCAATGAGAATGAAGTGATCTTTGGAACTACGAGCTCGCTTGTGCTTCCCCACTTTCACAGCCATTCTCTCATGAGAGCGGTGACACTGTGCGCAGATGCCTAAGACTCCTGTTTGGTGGTAGTTGTGGGTGATGGGAGCCAGTGCTGCTCCCTTTTCTTTCCCTTTCTGTGTGTGTGTGTCCTGTTTGGTTTGGCTTGGATTATCACAGTGTTAATAGACAGTAGCAATGCTGTTCCTGCCGTACGTCATGCTGCCTCCCAGTGACAAAAAGCATCCTCCCTTGAGATGCCCCTGAGACTAGTGAGAGTAGATTCCAGTCCTCTCTCTGCTTCTGCCCACTTCCTCCAAGCACTTGAAGAGGAGCTAGATGGTCTCCAAGGGTCTTTTCCCCAGCACTAACCCAGTGGAGGCAAACAAATCAGTCAGGGCTGCAAGAAGAAAAAAAAAATATTAAGTTACACAGGTCCAATAAACTACCACCCTGAGTATTTCAGGAGGGCTTTGTTGCCCACTTCTTGCCATTCAAGAAGGCTGGAGGACCCTGTTGCCCGGTGAGCCAATGTCCCAGCTCCCTTACCCAGAGGTCAACCAGCAGGACACACTGACACACTGGACACGTGGCATGACACCAAACTGGGGGGATGGATTTTATTAGGCTCTGAGCTGAAAGACTTGCATACGCCAAGACCCCGCTCAACTTGGTCCTTTTGCTCCGCTGTCTCAAATGAGTGCCAGAAAAGAGCAAAGGGAAGATAGGTGGCCCTGCAAAGCTTGATTCATTTTAATCCTGCCACATCGGTAAGCACAGCCATGACACTGGTGAGTAAGTGATGGAGTAATGAGAGCAGCGGGAACATTTTTGGAGCATTTCTAGAAAGGCCCAAGAGTAATTTAAGATCATCCTCCGGCCTCTTGAGTCCCATGTTAGGGAGAGCACAGTTAAAGAGCATGTGCTTTGTTATGCTACAATCCTCCTCTCTTTCCACTGGACACTCTGAGGGGCGAGGGTGGCTTCAAAGAAGACGCTGTCCCTCTTTTCCTTCCTGCACGTTTCGTGCCTAGAGTTTTTTCTCTCCATCTGGAAGCTCTATAGGTTTCATATAGAATTGTGTTCAGTCAATGAAATACGGAAGCAGGACAGCTAAAGGGTAAACTACCCCTAGACAAGTCCCTTAGACATTGTGAGGTGTAGCTTTCCGTCCTGCAGCAGGGAGGTGGACTGCCCTTTTGAATGAAAACCCAGCAGAGAGCTGTTGTTGCAGAATGGACAGAGGTCCCTTTGGTGGCAAAGCACTTGCTATGGCTGGGAGCAACCTCCATCCCACTGGAGAGGCCGTTGCTGAGGGATGGCACGTGGCAAAGGCACCACACCGATGGCTCTGTGTTTGTGACATTGAAGGGTCTAGGGGCTGCTTGGCCCCCGCAGCTGGTTGCCAGCGGCTCTGGCGGAATGTTTGCTCTGGAACCTGCAGTCTCCCTGGACAACGTTAGAGGTTCGAGACTGTTTCCTCCCGAAGCTGGAGCATCGCTACGTTGTCCTGACTTCTTTAAAGGATAGCTACTGCTTTTTCTTCCTATCACAAGTCTGGAAGACCCTTCCGAGGGACAAGCGTCTGGGCTAAAGCAAGGGTTGACCCAATGGAGCGCAGCGGCCTAGGTGCAGCAGGCGACAGCGTGCGTGCCTGCCTTGAAGAGCGGGAGCAGGAGGCAAGAGAGGGCTCCTCTGTTCCTCCGCTGCCAGCCCGCCAGCCAGCCAGCGGCACCTGGACGCAAGAGCTGCAGCCAGCACCCGCGCCTGCACCTCTCTGTGATGGGGATGAGGGGCAGCAGCCCAGCTGCAGCTCCAGCAGAAGGGCTGAGGACTGCCTGGAGGTGCCAGCTCCACCAGAGCCCTGGGATCTGATGCCCACAATTCTTTCAGAAGCCCCAGGCTCTCCCAAGCCCACTCATGACACATTGTCTCCCGACACTCATCCCGATCTGAGAGGCAATCCACCCATGAACATTGCCTTCTATTCCCTTGAAGATTTGGAAGATATCTCTGATGATGAATTAGAAGAGTCCTTGGATGTGACACCCCCATCTTTGTCAGAAGCGCCAGGCTCTCCCAAGCCCACAGGTGACACCTTGCCTCAAGATATGCATCCTGAACCGACAGGGAATGCCTACATAAAAATTGCCTTCTATTGCACTGAGGATCTGGAGGAAATCTCTGAAGATGAATTGGAACAGACCTGGGATCTGACAACCCTATCTCCTGCAGAAGCACAGCCTTCTCCCAGGCATACAGATAACACATCGCATCACGAGACAGATCCTTTGCCCACAGGCAACAAGTCACCAAATATCCCTGTCTGCGGGAATGAGGATTTGCAATTCATCTCGGAGGAAGTATCTGAAGAGCCCTTGGAAAACAAGGATTTTGTCCGAATCTGTATTACTGATTTGTTGCTTTCAATCTCCACTAAGAAGAGACCAAGGTTCTTACCCCCCAACAGGAAAATGTATATCGAGGTACGTCGTGGCCAAGAAATGGTCCAAGAGGTGAAAAGAAGCACTTCATTCCCACCACAGCACTGCCATCTTCCAGAGGCCACTGATGCAATGGAAGCTGCTGGCATTTATAAGGCAGAGACCTCTCACAAAATATGTTCTCCCTCTCCACAGACCCAGGGCAACAGCTGCAGCACCCCCAATACCTCTGCTCGGCCAGACCATGTGCTCTCGACTGTGCCCGACAAAGACACCGACCACCCTCAGACTGAGCTCAGAGGAGCATCAGGCAGCAACTCGAGGCAGAATGAAAAAGCAAATCGCAAGAGGAGCCTCGCTTCCCCTTCCTCCCCTCCCACACCATCGCAGCAGGCTCAAGAGGAAAGGTGTCTTGAACACCTCCCACCAAAGAAGCGCTATCACTCCTGCTGCCAGTAGGGAGGCAAGGGGTTCCCTCTGCTACCCCAAGCTGCCACTGTCCTGCCACGTGCCAGCCCCTGAACATCTGCACCCCAGCCTGCCCTTCCCCCAGCACTGCTGCCCCACACACCTCCAGCAAAATCTCGTCTTCTTCTTCTTTTTTTTTTTTTATCCATCCCTATTTCTAGGTAGTCTCTTATGTTTTCTTAATAAAATGACAGATGCTGTTCTTAAGTTACGCTCCGGTGTGTGTTCCTTATTGGTTAGCGGATACGTGAAAACTGCAACTCAGCTACTCTTGGGGGAAGGAGGAGGAGGGTACAGGGACGTTCCACCACACCTAGAAGAATGGTATTCCAGTAGAATAAATAAGCCATTCTTTACACTAGGCTCAAATGACTCTGAGAATTCGAGTGAATAAAACGAGAGCATGAATGAGAAGAGAATGCTGTGAACAGCTTTACACAAAATACTAGTTACAGTGGAGCGGCAAGATTTCATGGATGTTCATGCAACACTAATCCATCTCCAACTCTGCAAAGTACAAAAATGTACTCTTCGTAGAAAGACTAGGATTGAAATATTAGAATAGATTTCTAACTGTCAGGATTAACTTGATTAGAATTAAAATCATTTTTAAAGTTAAGGTTAGAGTTTTTAAATAACAGCTTTGTTAGAGGAAAAGAACACTGGGCAATGATGCTTGGGTATGGGTAGGATTTCTCAAGCTGATGTCAGAAGAGGATTCGTCGATTCCAGACCCAAAAAGGGCTTATAGAGCTGCCATCATTCAAGGCAGCGGGAATACCATCCAAACCGGAGCTCTAAAATGGTGAAAGGGACTAAATGGGAGGCCTCTCTATTCTGCAGCCTGGGAGCTTTATTGCAGGGAGCCAAGCTTGCGTAGGTCGGGTCGCCACTTCCTCGTCCCCCTGCCATCCCACCCACTTCTCCGCTGAGAGCAGGAAAGCTGCCTCCAGCACAGCATGGAGATGCCAGCAAAAGAGGCACCATCGTGCCCTCCCCACGCCTAGGTCTCTCACTCCAATAGGCAGCACAAGGACAGCGCGCTCTCGATCTGCTTTCCTTTGCTCTGCTCTGCTTTGGACAAGGCTTTGCAGACAGGTCCAGATTCCTGCCAGCAGGAGGGGCACACAAAGGGATTTTGGCCATGCAGCAAAGCTGCCACAGTTGGTGGCAGAGGTTTCTCCTCTTACCACGCTTTGCCAAAGTGGCTCTGCCAAAACATGAAACGCTTGAAGGCTCGGAACCCAAGGCACAACTGGAGCCCTCCGTGTCTCTGATTTCTTGATTTCCCCAAAGATGAGGGAGGCTACAC
This sequence comes from Tinamus guttatus, assembly GCF_059628265.1. Taxonomy (NCBI): domain Eukaryota; kingdom Metazoa; phylum Chordata; class Aves; order Tinamiformes; family Tinamidae; genus Tinamus; species Tinamus guttatus. The sequence goes on along the minus strand of NW_028289131.1, from coordinate 460,751 downwards.
TGATTCCCTGCAACTATTTCCTCTTCACTTTTATTTGGTATCAAATGCCGCTGTGTTGGTCCCTCTAACCTGAACTCCCTGCAGAGACTAAGCACTGCATTCCTTTGGCTTTACAAGTGCTCCTAGAAACTGTGGCCACTTTGTTCCTCTCTTCTGAAAGGAAGGGAAGGGAGGCAGCAGCAAAGACGGGACATTTCCAGATTTCCCCTGCAGCCCCTGGAGGAAACTGCACCATGGAGCACATGGCTGGAGACTTGCATTCAGTCTCCAGCTCAGCCTTTCCTGTACCAGAGAGGTTTGCCTATGCCATGACATCGAAGAGAAGGCAAATTCACTCCCACTGCAGCTAGGAGCAGAGATACAGCTTGCCCTCATGCAGAACCCTCTTAAAGTTGGACACATGCAATGAGAATGAAGTGATTTTTGGAACTACGAGCTCCCTTGTACTTCCCCACTTTCACTGCCATTCTCTCATCAGAGCGATGACACTGTGCGCAGATGCCTAAGACTGCTGTTTGGTGGTAGTTGGGGATGATGGGAGCCAGTGCTGCTCCGTTTTCTTTCCTTTTGTGTGTGTTTGTTGTTTGATTTGGCTTGGATTATCACAGTGTTAATAGATAGTAGCAATGCTGTTCCTGCCGTACGTCATGCTGCCTCCCAGTTACAAAAAGCATCCTCCCTGAGATGCCCCTGAGACTAGTGAGAGTAGATTCCAGTCCTCTCTCTGCTTCTGCCCACTTCCTCCAAGCACTTGAAGAGGAGCTAGATGGTCTCTAAGGGTCCTTTCCCCAGCACAAACCCAATGGAGGTAAACAAATCAGTCAGGGCTGCAAGAAGAAAAAAAAAATATTAAGTTACACAGGTCCAATAAACTACCTCCCCAAATATTTCAGGAGGGCTTTGCTGCCCACTTCTTGTCCATTCAAGAAGGCTGGAGGACCCTGTTGCCCGGTGAGCCAGTGTCCCAGCTCCCTTACCCAGAGGTCAACCAGCAGGACACACTGACACACTGGACACGTGGCATGACACCAAACTGGGGGGATGGATTTTATTAGGCTCTGAGCTGAAAGACTTGCATACGCCAAGACCCCCCTCAGCCTTCGTCCTTTTGCTCCGCTGTCTCGAATGAGTGCCAGAAAAGAGCAAAGGGAAGATAGGTGGCCCTGCAAAGCTTGACTCACTTTAATCCTACCAGATCGGTAAGCACAGCCATGACACTGGTGAGTAAGTGATGGAGTAATGAGAGCAGCAGGAACATTTTTGGAGCATTTCTAGAAAGGCCCAAGGGTAATTTAACAGAATCCTCCTGCCTCTTGAGCCCCGTGTTAGGGAGAGCACAGCTAAAGAGCATGTGCTTTGTTGTGCTACAATCCTCTTCTCTTTCCACTGGACATACTGAGGGGCGAGGGTGGCTTCAAAGAAGACGCCGTCCCTCTTTTCCTTCCAGCACGTTTCGTGCCTAGAGTTCTTTCTCTCTATCTGGAAGCTCTATAGGTTTCATATAGAATTGTGTTCAGTCAATGAAATATGGAAGCAGGACAGCTAAAGGGTAAACCACCCCTAGACAAGTCCCTTAGACATTGTGAGGTGTAGCTTTCCGTCCTGCAGCAGGGAGGTGGACTGCCCTTTTGAAAGAAAACCCAGCAGAGAGCTGTTGTTGCAGAATGGACAGAGGTGCCTTTGGTGGCAAAGCACTTGCTATGGCTGGGAGCAACCTCCATCCCACTGGAGAGGCCGTTGCTGAGGGATGGCAGGTGGCAAAGATACCACACCAATGGCTCTGTGTTTGTGACATTGAAGGGTCTAAGGGCTGCTTGGCCCCCGCAGCTGGTTGCCAGCGGCTCTGGCGGAATGTTTGCTCTGGAACCTGCAGTCTCCCTGGACAACGTTAGAGGTTCGAGACGGTTTCCTCCCAAAGCTGGAGCATCTCTACGTTGTCCTGCCTTCTTTAAAGGATAGCTATTCCTTTTTCTTCTTGTATCAAGTCAGGAAGACCCTTCCAAGGAGTAAGCAGTTGAGCTAAAGACGAAATGGAGCGCAGCGGCCTAGGTGCAGCAGGCGACAGCGTGCGTGCCTGCCTTGAAGAGCGGGAGCAGGAGGCAAGAGAGGGCTCCTCTGTTCCTCCGCTGCCAGCCCGCCAGCCAGCCAGCGGCACCTCGACGCAAGAGCTGCAGCCAGCACCCGCGCCTGCACCTCTCTGTGATGGGGATGAGGGGCAGCAGCCCAGCTGCAGCTCCACCAGAAGGGCTGAGGACTGCCTGGAGGTGCCAGCTCCACCAGAGCCCTGGGATCTGATGCCCACAATTCTTTCAGAAGCGCCCGGCTCTCCCAAGCCCACACGGGACACATTGCCTCAAGATATGCATCCTGATCCGACAGGCAACGCCTCCATAAAAAATGCCTTCTATTTCATTGAGGATCTGGAGGAAATATCTGAAGAGGAATTAGAAGACACCTGGGATCTGACACCCCCATCTTTGTCAGAAGTACAGCCCTCTCCCAGGCATAGAGATGGCACATTAGATGACGAGCCAGACCCCTTTCCCACAGCCCACAAGCCACTGAACATCCCTTTCTGTGGTAAGGAGGATTTTGAAGAGAGCTGCAAGGAAGAATTTGATGAGCCCTTGGAAAAGGAGGAATTTGTTCAAATCTGCATAATTGATTTGTTGCTTTCAATATTCACAAAGAAGAGACCAAGGCTCTTACCCCCCAACAGGAAAATGTATATAGAGGTGCGTCGTTACAATGAAATGGTCCAAGAGGTGAAAAGTGGCACTCCACTCCCACCAGACCACTGCTGCCTTCCGGAGGCCACTGATGCAATGGAAGCTGCTGGTATCTCCAAGGCAGAGGCCTTTCACAGCACATTTTATACCTCTCCACACACCCAGGGCAGGGAATGCAGCACCCCCAATACCTCTGCTCGGCCAGACCTTGTGCTCTCGACTGTGCCCGACAAAGACACCGACCACCCTCAGCCTGAGCTCGGAGGAGCATCAGGCAGCAACCCGAGGCAGAATGAAAAAGCGAATCGCAAGAGGAGCCTCGCTTCCCCTTCCTCCCCTCCCACACCATCGCAGCAGGCTCAAGAGGAAAGGTGTCTTGAGCACCTCCCACCAAAGAAGCGCTATCGCTCCTGCTGCCAGTAGGGAGGCAAGGGGTTCCCTCTGCTACCCCAAGCTGCCACTGTCCTGCCACGTGCCAGCCCCTGAACATCTGCACCCCAGCCTGCCCTTCCCCCAGCACTGCTGCCCCACACACCTCCAGCAAAATCTCGTTTTCTTTTTTTCCTTTCCTCCCTCTTTCTAGGTAGTCTTTTATGGTTCCTAAATAAACTGACCAGTGCTGTTCTTAAGTTACGCTCCGGTGTGTGTTCCTTATTGGTTAGCGGATACGTGAAAACTGCAACTAAGCTACTCTTGGGGGAAGGAGGAGGAGGGTACAGGGACGTTCCACCACACCTAGAAGAATGGTATTCCAGTAGAATAAATAAGCCATTCTTTACACTAGGCTGAAATGACTCTGAGAATGCAAGTGAATAATCCGAGAGCATGAATGAGAAGAGAATGCTGTGAAAAGCATTACACAAAATACTAGTTACTAGTGGAGTGGCTAGATTTCATGGATGTTTATGCAACGCTAGTCCATCTCCAACTCTGCCAAGTACAGAAATGTATTCTTTGTGGAAGGGATAGAATTATAATATTAGAATAGATTTCTAACTGTCAGAATTAACTTAATTAGAATTAAAATAATTTTTAAAGTTAAGGTTAGAGTTTTTAAATAACAGCTTTGTTAGAGGAAAAGAACACTGGGCAATGATGCTTGGGCATGGGTAGGATTTATCAAGCTAATATCAGAATAGGATCCGTCGATTCCAGACCAAAAAGTCCCATAGACCTGCCATGAGTCAAGGCACCGGGAATACCATCCAAATTGGAGCTAAATGGGAGGCCTCTCTATTCTGCAGCCTCGGAGCTTTATTGCAGGGAGCCAAGCTTGCGTAGGTCGGGTCGCCACTTCCTCGTCCCCCTGCCATCCCACCCACTTCTCCGCTGAGAGCAGGAAAGCTGCCTCCAGCACAGCACGGAGATGCCAGCAAAAGAGGCACCATCGTGCCCTCCCCACGCCTAGGTCTCTCACTCCAATAGGCAGCACAAGGACAGCGCGCTCTCAATCTGCTTTCCTTTGCTCTGCTCTGCTTTGGACAAGGCTTTGCAGACAGGTCCAGATTCCTGCCAGCAGGAGGGGCACACAAAGGGATTTTGGCCATGCAACAAAGCTGCCACAGTCGGTGGCAGAGGTTTCTCCTCTTACCACGCTTTGCCAAAGTGGCTCTGCCAAAACATGAAACGCTTGAAGGCTCGGAACCCAAGGCACAACTGGAGCCCTCCGTGTCTCTGATTTCTTGATTTCCCCAAAGATGAGGGAGGCTACACTGATTCCCTGCAACTATTTCCTCTTCACTTTTATTTGGTATCAAATGCCGCTGTGTTGGTCCCTCTAACCTGAACTCCCTGCAGAGACTAAGCACTGCATTCCTTTGGCTTTACAAGTGCTCCTAGAAACTGTGGCCACTTTGTTCCTCTCTTCTGAAAGGAAGGGAAGGGAGGCAGCAGCAAAGACGGGACATTTCCACATTTCCCCTGCAGCCCCTGGAGGAAACTGCACCATGGAGCACATGGCTGGAGACTTGCATTCAGTCTCCAGCTCAGCCTTTCCTGTACCAGAGAGGTTTGCCTATGCCATGACATCGAAGAGAAGGCAAATTCACTCCCACTGCAGCTAGGAGCAGAGATACAGCTTGCCCTCATGCAGAACCCTCTTAAAGTTGGACACATGCAATGAGAATGAAGTGATTTTTGGAACTACGAGCTCCCTTGTACTTCCCCACTTTCACTGCCATTCTCTCATCAGAGCGATGACACTGTGCGCAGATGCCTAAGACTGCTGTTTGGTGGTAGTTGGGGGTGATGGGAGCCAGTGCTGCTCCGTTTTCTTTCCTTTTGTGTGTGTTTGTTGTTTGATTTGGCTTGGATTATCACAGTGTTAATAGATAGTAGCAATGCTGTTCCTGCCGTACGTCATGCTGCCTCCCAGTTACAAAAAGCATCCTCCCTGAGATGCCCCTGAGACTAGTGAGAGCAGATTCCAGTCCTCTCTCTGCTTCTGCCCACTTCCTCCAAGCACTTGAAGAGGAGCTAGATGGTCTCTAAGGGTCCTTTCCCCAGCACAAACCCAATGGAGGTAAACAAATCAGTCAGGGCTGCAAGAAGAAAAAAAAAATATTAAGTTACACAGGTCCAATAAACTACCTCCCCAAATATTTCAGGAGGGCTTTGCTGCCCACTTCTTGTCCATTCAAGAAGGCTGGAGGACCCTGTTGCCCGGTGAGCCAGTGTCCCAGCTCCCTTACCCAGAGGTCAACCAGCAGGACACACTGACACACTGGACACGTGGCATGACACCAAACTGGGGGGATGGATTTTATTAGGCTCTGAGCTGAAAGACTTGCATACGCCAAGACCCCCCTCAGCCTTCGTCCTTTTGCTCCGCTGTCTCGAATGAGTGCCAGAAAAGAGCAAAGGGAAGATAGGTGGCCCTGCAAAGCTTGACTCACTTTAATCCTGCCAGATCGGTAAGCACAGCCATGACACTGGTGAGTAAGTGATGGAGTAATGAGAGCAGCGGGAACATTTTTGGAGCATTTCTAGAAAGGCCCAAGGGTAATTTAACAGAATCCTCCTGCCTCTTGAGCCCCGTGTTAGGGAGAGCACAGCTAAAGAGCATGTGCTTTGTTGTGCTACAATCCTCTTCTCTTTCCACTGGACATACTGAGGGGCGAGGGTGGCTTCAAAGAAGACGCCGTCCCTCTTTTCCTACCAGCACGTTTTGTGCCTTGAGCTTTCTCTCTATAGCTGGAAGCTAGTTAGGTTTCATATAGAATTGTGTTCAGTCAATGAAATACGGAAGCATGACAGCTAAAGGGTAAACTACCCCTAGACAAGTCCCTTAGACATTTTGAGGCGTAGCTTTCTGTTGTGCAGCCGGGAGGAGGACTGTTCTTTTGAAAGAAAACCCAGGAGAGATCTGTTGTTGCAGAACGGACAGAGGTGCCTTTGGTGGCAAAGCACCTGCTGTGGCTGGGAGCAACATCCATCCCACTGGAGAGGCCGTTGCTGAGGGATGGCACGTGGCAAAGGCACCACACCGATGGCTCTGTGTTTGTGACATTGAAGGGTCTAAGGGCTGCTTGGCCCCCGCAGCTGGTTGCCAGCGGCTCTGGCGGAATGTTTGCTCTGGAACCTGCAGTCTCTCTGGGCAACTTTAGAGGTTCGAGACTGTTTCCTCCCGAAGCTGGAGCATCGCTACGTTGTCCTGCCTTCTTTAAAGGATAGCTACTGCTTTTACTTCCTATCAAAAGTCTGGAAGACCCTTCCGAGGGACAAGCGGCTGGGCTAAAGCAAGGGTTGACCCAATGGAGCGCAGCGGCCTAGGTGCAGCAGGCGACAGCGTGCGTGCCTGCCTTGAAGAGCGGGAGCAGGAGGCAAGAGAGGGCTCCTCTGTTCCTCCGCTGCCAGCCCGCCAGCCAGCCAGCGGCACCTGGACGCAAGAGCTGCAGCCAGCACCCGCGCCTGCACCTCTCTGTGATGGGGATGAGGGGCAGCAGCCCAGCTGCAGCTCCACCAGAAGGGCTGAGGACTGCCTGGAGGTGCCAGCTCCACCAGAGCCCTGTGATCGGATGCCCACAATTGTTTCAGAAGCGCCGGACTGCCCCAAGCCCACAGGTGACACATTGCCTCCCGACATTCATCCCTCTCCGAGAGGCAATCCCCCCATGAGCATCACCTTCTATTCCCTTGATGATTTGGAAGAAATCTCTGAGGATGAATTAGAAGAGTCCTTGGATCTGACACCCCCATCTTTGTCAGAAGCACCGGGCTCTCCAAAGCCCACACATGACCCATTTCCTCAGGAGAGGCATGCTGATCTGATAGGCAGTTCCCCCTTTAACATCGGCTTCTACTGCCTTGAGGATTTAGAAGAAATCTCTGAAGGTGAATTGGAAGAGCCCTGGGATCTGACACCCCCATCTTTTTCACAAACACCGGGCTCTCCCAAGCACACACGTGACACCTTGTCTCCTGACACTCATCCTGATCCGACAAGCAATGCCTCCGTGATTATTGCCTTCTATTCCACGGAGGATTTGGAGGATATATCTGAAGATGAATCAGAAGAGCTCTGGGATCGGACACCCCCATCCTTTCCAGAAGCACCGGGCTCTCCCAAGAACACACATCGCACATCGGCTCATGAGAGACATCCCAGTGAGACAGGCAGTGCCACTGTCAACATGGCCTTCTATTGCATTGAAGATTTGGAGGAAATCTCTGATGAAGAATTAGAAGAGCCCTTGGATCTTACACCCCCACCTTTATCAGGAGGACAGGGCTCTCCCAAGCGCACAAATGGCACATTGCCTCATGAGAGAGGTCCCGATGTGACAGACAATGCCTCCACGAACATGGCCTTCTATTGCATAGAGGATTTAGAGGAAATCTCTGAAGATGAATTAGAGGAGCCCTGGGATCTGACACCCCCTGCTCTTGCAGCAGCACAACCCTCTCCCATTCAAACAGATGGCACACCGGCTCACGAGACAAACCCTTTTCCCACAAGGAATAAGCCACTGTACATCCCCGTCTGTCATAATGAGGATTTGGAAGACATCTCTGAGGAGGAATTGGAAGAGCCCTTGGAAAAGGAGGAGATTGCCCAAATCTGCAATACTGACTGGATAGATGCAATCTCCAGTAGGAAGAGACCAAGGCCCTTATCCCCCGACAGGAAAATGTATATAGAGGTGCGTCGTGATAAAGAAATGCCCCAAGAGATGAAATATAGCACTCCACTCCCACCAAAGCACTGTCATCTACTTGTGGGCACAGATGCAATGGAAGCTGCTGGCATCTCCAAGGCAGAGGCCTTGCACAAGTCATTTTCACCCTCTCCACAGACCCAGGGCAACAGCTACAGCACCCCCAATACCTCTGCTCGGCCAGACCCTGTGCTCTCGACCGTGGCCGACAAAGACACCGACCACCCTCAGCCTGAGCTCGGAGGAGCATCAGGCAGCAACCCGAGGCAGAATGAAAAAGCGAATCGCAAGAGGAGCCTCGCTTCCCCTTCCTCCCCTCCCACACCATCGCAGCAGGCTCAAGAGGAAAGGTGTCTTGACCACCTCCCACCAAAGAAGCGCTATCGCTCCTGCTGCCAGTAGGGAGGCAAGGGGTTCCCTCTGCTACCCCAAGCTGCCACTGTCCTGCAACGTGCCAGCCCGTGAACATCTGCACCCCAGCCTGCCCTTCCCCCAGCACTGCTGCCCCACACACCTCCAGCAAAATCTCGTTTTCTTTTTTATCCGTCCCTTTCTAGGTAGTCTCTTATGTTTTCTAAATAAAATGACAGAGTCTGTTCTTAAGTTATGCTCTGGTGTGTGTTCCTTATCGGCTAGCGGATACGTGAAAACTGCAACTAAACTACTCTTCGGGGAGGAAGGAGTAGGGTACAGGGACGTTCCACCACACCTAGAAGAATGGTATTCCAGTAGAATAATTAAGCCATTCTTTACACTAGGCTCAAATGACTCTCAAGATTCAAGTGAATAATACAAGAGCATGAATGAGAAGAGAATGCTGTGAAAAGCATTACACAAAATACTAGTTACTAGTGGAGTGGCTAGATTTGATGGGTCTTTATTCAACGCTAGTCCTTCTCTAACTTTGACAAGTACAAAAATGTACTCTTCTTAATACGGGTATAATTAAAATATTAGAACTGATTTCTAAATGTCAGGATTAAATTAATTAGAATTAAAATAATTTTTAAAACAAAGGTTAGTATTTTTGAATAACAGCTTTGTTAGAGGAATAGAACACGGTGCAATGATGCTTGGGTATGGGTAGGATTTCTCAAGCTGATATCAGAAGAGGATCCATCAATTCCAGACCCAAAAAGGGCTCATAGAGCTACCATGAGTCAAGGCACCGGGAACACCATCCAAACCGGAGCTCTGAAATGGGGAAAGGAACTAAATGGGAGGCCTCTCTATTCTTCAGCCTGGGAGCTTTATTGCAGGGAGCCAAGCTTGCGTAGGTCGGGTCGCCACTTCCTCGTCCCCCTGCCATCCCACCCACTTCTCCGCTGAGAGCAGGAAAGCTGCCTCCAGCACAGCACGGAGATGCCAGCAAAAGAGGCACCATCGTGCCCTCCCCACGCCTAGGTCTCTCACTCCAATAGGCAGCACAAGGACAGCGCGCTCTCTCTCTGCTTTCCTTTGCTCTGCTCTGCTTTGGACAAGGCTTTGCAGACAGGTCCAGATTCCTGCCAGCAGGAGGGGCACACAAAGGGATTTTGGCCATGCAACAAAGCTGCCACAGTCGGTGGCAGAGGTTTCTCCCCTTCCCAAGCTTTGCCAAGGCGGCTCTGCCAAAACACATCACGATGGGCTGGGGGCTCTTGAAGGCTCAGAACCCAAGGCACAACTGGAGCCCTCCGTGTCTGTGATTTCTGTATTTCTCCAAAGATGAGGGAGGCGACACTGATTCCCTGCAACTATTCCCTCTCCACCTTTACTTGATCTCAAGTGCAGCTGTCTCACCACCTCTAACCTGAACGCTCTGCAGAGACTAAGCACTACATTCCTTTGGCTTTTCATGTGCTCCAAGAAACTGTGGCCACTTTGTTCCTACCTTCTGAAAGGAAGGGAAGGGAGGCACCAGCAAAGACGGGACATTTCCAGATTTCCCCTGCAGTCCCTGGAGGAAACTGCACCGTGGAGCACATGGCTGGAGACTTGCATTCAGTCTCCAGCTCAGTCTTTCATGTACCAGAGAGGTTTGCCTATGCCATTGCATTGAAGAGAAGACATGCAATGAAAATGAAATGATCTTTGGAACTACAAGCTCGCTTGTACTTCCCTGCTTTCACTACCATTCTCTAATCAGAGCGATGACACTGTGCGCAGATGCGTAAGACTCCTGTTTGGTGGTAGTTGTGGGTGACGGAAGCCAGCGCTGCTCCCTTTTCTTTCCTTTTGTGTGTGTGTGTGTGTCCTGTTTGCTTTCACTTGGATTATCACAGTGTTAATAGACAGTAGCAATGCTGTTCCTGCCGTACGTCATGCTGCCTCCAGTGACAAAAAGCATCCTCCCTGAGATGACCCTAAGACTAGTGAGAGTAGATTCCAGTCCTCTCTCTGCTTCTGCCCACTTCCTCCAAGCACTTGAAGAGGAGCTAGATGATCTCCAAGGGTCTTTTCCGCAGCACTAACCCAGTGGAGGCAAACAAATCAGTCAGGGCTGCAAGAAGAAAACAAAAATATTAAGTTACACAGGTCCAATAAACTACCTCCCTGAATATTTCAAGAGCACTTTGTTGCCCACTTGTTGGCCATTCAAGAAGGCTGGAGGACCCTGTTGGCCAGTGAGCCAATGTCCCAGCTCCCTTACCCAGAGGTCAACCAGCAGGACACATTGACACACTGGACACGTGGCATTACACCAAACTGGGGGGATGGATTTTATTAGGCTCTGAGCTGACAGACTTGCATACGCCAAGACCCCGCTCAGCCTTCCTCCTTTTGCTCCGCTGTCTCGAATGAGTGCTTAAAAGAGCAGAGGGAAGATAGGTGGCCCTGCAAAGCTTGACTCACATTAATCCTGCCAGATCAGTAAGCACAGCCATGACACTGGTGAGTAAGTGATGGAGTAATGAGAGCAGCGGAAATATTTTTGGAGCATTTCTAGAAAGGCCCAAGGGTAATTTAACAGCATCCTCCCGCCTCTTGAGTCCCCTGGTAGGGAGAGCACAGCTAAAGAGCATGTGCTTTGTTGTGCTACAATCCTCCTCCCTTTCCACCGGACACACTGAGGGGCGAGGGTGGCTCCAAAGCAGACGCTGTCCCTCTTTTCCTTCCAGCACGTTTTGTGCCTTGAGCTTTCTCTCTATAGCTGGAAGCTCTATAGGTTTCATATAGAATTGTGTTCAGTCAATGAAATACGGAAGCATGACAGCTAAAGGGTAAACTACCCCTAGACAAGTCCCTTAGACATTTTGAGGTGTAGCTTTCTGTTGTGCAGCCGGCAGGTGGACTGCCCTTTTGAAAGAAATCCCAGCAGAGAGCTGTTGTTGCAGAACGGACAGAGGTGCCTTTGGTGGCAAAGCATCTACTATGGCTGGGAGCAAACTCCATCCCACTGGAGAGGCCGTTGCTGAGGGATGGCAGGTGGCAAAGGCACCACACCGATGGCTCTGTGTTTGTGACATTGAAGGGTCTAAGGGCTGCTTGGCGCCCACAGCTGGTTGCCAGCGGCTCTGGCGGAATGTTTGCTCTGGAACCTGCCGTCTCCCTGGACAACGTTAGAGGTTCGAGACTGTTTCCTCCCAAAGCTGGAGCATTGCTACGTTGTCCTGCCTTCTTTAAAGGATAGCTACTGCTTTTTCTTCCTATCTCAAGTCTGGAAGAGCCTTCCAAGGGACAAGCGGCTGGGCTAAAGCAAGGGTTGACCAAATGGAGCGCAGCGGCCTAGGTGCAGCAGGCGACAGCGTGCGTGCCTGCCTTGAAGAGCGGGAGCAGGAGGCAAGAGAGGGCTCCTCTGTTCCTCCGCTGCCAGCCCGCCAGCCAGCCAGCGGCACCTCGACGCAAGAGCTGCAGCCAGCACCCGCGCCTGCACCTCTCTGTGATGGGGATGAGGGGCAGCAGCCCAGCTGCAGCTCCACCAGAAGGGCTGAGGACTGCCTGGAGGTGCCAGCTCCACCAGAGCCCTGGGATCTGATGCCCACAATTCTTTCAGAAGCCCCAGGCTCTCCCAAGCCCACTCATGACACATTGCCTCAAAATATGCATTCTGATCCGAGAGGCAATCCCCCCATGAGCATCGCCTTCTATTCCCTTGAAGATCTGGAAGATATCTCTGAGGATGAATTAGAAGAGTCCTTGGATGTGACACCCCCATCTTTGTCAGAAGCGCCGGGCTCTCCCAAGCCCACACGGGACACATTGCCTCAAGATATGCATCCTGATCCGACAGGCAACGCCTCCATAAAAATCGCCTTCTATTGCATTGAGGATCTCGAGGAAATATCTGAAGAGGAATTAGAAGACACCTGGGATCTGACACCCCAATCTTTGTCAGAAGCACAGCCCTCTCCCAGGCATAGAGATGGCACATTGGATCACGAGCCAGACCCCTTTCCCACAGCCCACAAGCCACTGAACATCCCTTTCTACGGTAATGAGGATTTGGAAGAGAGCTGCAAGGAAGAATTTGGTGAGCCCTCAGAAAAGGAGGAGTTTGTCCGAATCTGCATTACTGATTTGTTGCTTTCAATCTCCACTAAGAAGAGACCAAGGCTCTTACCCCACAACAGGAAAATGTATATCGAGGTGCGTCGTGGCAAAGAAATGGCCCAAGAGGTGAAAAGAAGCACTTCATTCCCACCAGAGCACTGCCATCTTCCAGAGGCCACTGATGCAATGGAAGCTGCTGGCATCTCCAAGGCAGAGGCCTTTCACAAAACATTTTCTCCCTCTCCACAGACCCAGGGCAGCAGCTGCAGCACCCCCAATACCTCTGCTCGGCCAGACCCTGTGCTCTCGACCGTGGCCGACAAAGACACCGACCACCCTCAGCCTGAGCTCGGAGGAGCATCAGGCAGCAACCCGAGGCAGAATGAAAAAGCGAATCGCAAGAGGAGCCTCGCTTCCCCTTCCTCCCCTCCCACACCATCGCAGCAGGCTCAAGAGGAAAGGTGTCTTGAACACCTCCCACCAAAGAAGCGCTATCGCTCCTGCTGCCAGTAGGGAGGCAAGGGGTTCCCTCTGCTACCCCAAGCTGCCACTGTCCTGCCACGTGCCAGCCCCTGAACATCTGCACCCCAGCCTGCCCTTCCCCCAGCACTGCTGCCCCACAGGCCTCCAGCAAAATCTTTTCTTTTTTTTTTCTTTCCCTTCCATATCTAGGTAGTCTCTTATGTTTTGTAAATAAAATGACTGGTGCTGTTCTTAAATTGCACTGTGATGTGTGTTCCTTATGGGCTAGCGGATACGTGAAAACTGCAAGTAAGCTACTCTTGGGGGAAGGAGGAGGAGGGTCCGGGGATTTTCCACCACACCTACAAGAATGGTATTCCAGTAGAATAATTAAGGCATTCTTTACACTAGGCTCAAATGACTGTGAGGATTTGAGTGAATAATACAAGAGAATGAATGAGAACAGAATGCTGTGAACAGCTTTACACAAAAGCTTTACTAGTGGAGGGGCTAGATTTCATGGAAGTTCATACAACACTAGTCCATCTCCAACTCTGCCAAGTACAAAAATGTACTCTTTGTAATAGGGGTAGTATTGCAATATTAGTATTGATTTCTAAATGTTAGGATTAAATTAATTAGAATTAGATCAATTTTAAAATTAAGATTAGAATTTTTAAATGACAGCTTTGTTAGAGGAAAAGAACACTGTGCAATGATGCTTGGGTATGTGTAGGATTTCTCAAGCTGATTGATATCAGAAGAGGATCCGTCGATTCCAGACCAAAAAGGGCTCATAGAGCTACCATGAGTCAAGGCACCAGGAATACCATCCAAACCGGAGCTCTAAAATTCTGAAAGGGACTAAATGGGAGGCCTCTCTATTCTGCAGCCTGGGAGCTTTATTGCAGGGAGCCAAGCTTGCGTAGGTCGGGTCGCCACTTCCTCGTCCCCCTGCCATCCCACCCACTTCTCCGCTGAGAGCAGGAAAGCTGCCTCCAGCACAGCACGGAGATGCCAGCAAAAGAGGCACCATCGTGCCCTCCCCACGCCTAGATCTCTCACTCCAGTAGGCAGCACAAGGACAGCGCGCTCTCCATCTGCTTTCCTTTGCTCTGCTCTGCTTTGGACAAGGCTTTGCAGACAGGTCCAGATTCCTGCCAGCAGGAGGGGCACACAAATGGATTTTGGCCATGCAACATGGCTTCCACAGTCGGTGGCAGAGGTTTCTCCCCTTCCTACGCTTTGCAAAAGCAGCTCTGCCAAAACAGGTCACGATGGGCTGGGCGCTCTTGAGGACTTGAAACTCAAGGCAAAACTGGAGCCCTCCGTGCCTCTGATTTCTTCTTTTCCCCAAAGATGTGGGAGGCTACACTGATTCCCTGCAACTATTCCTTCTCCACCTTTATTTGGTTTCTAGCATGGCTCTCTCAGCCCCTCTAACCTGAACATTCTGCAGAGACTAGGCGCTGCATTCCTTTGGCTTTTCATGTGCTCCTAGAAAACTGTGGCCACTTTGTTCCTATCTTCTGAAAGGAAGGGAAGAGAGGCACCAGCAAAGACGGGACATTTCCACATTTCCCCTGCAGCCCCTGGAGGAAACTGCACCATGGAGCACGTGGCTGGAGACTTGCATTCAGTCTCCAGCTCAGCCTTTCATGTACCAGAGAGGTTGGCCTATGCCATGGCATCGAAGAGAAGACAAAATCACTTCCCACTGTGGCATGGACAGCGATGCAGCTTGCTGTCATGCAAAACCCTCTTAAAGTTGGACACATGCAATGAGAATGAAGTGATCTTTGGAACTACGAGCTCGCTTGTACTTCCCTGCTTTCACTGCCATTCTCTCATCAGAGCGATGACACTGTGCGCAGATGCCTAAGACTCCTGTTTGGTGGTAGTTGGGGGTGATGGGAGCCAGTGCTGCTCCCTTTTCTTTCCTTTTGTGTGTGTGTGTGTGTCTTGTTTGCTTTGGCTTGGATTATCACAGTGTTAATAGACAGTAGCAATGCTGTTCCTGCCGAATGTCATGCTGCCTCCCAGTGACAAAAAGCATCCTCCCTTGAGATGTCCTTGAGACCTGTGAGAGCAGATTCCAGTCCTCTCCCTGCTTCTGCCCACTTCCTCCAAGCACTTGAAGAGGAGCCTGATGGTCTCCAAGGGTCTTTTCCCCAGCACTAACCCAGTGGAGGCAAACAAATCAGTCAGGGCTGCAAGAAGAAAACAAAAATATTAAGTTACACAGGTCCAATAAACTACCTCCCCGAATATTTCAGGAGGGCTTTGTTGCCCACTTGTTGCCATTGAAGAAGGCTGGAGGACCCTGTTGCCCGGTGAGCCAGTGTCCCAGCTCCCTTACCCAGAGGACAACCAGGAGGACACATTGACACACTGGACATGTGGCATTACACCAAACTGGGGGGAAGGATTTTATTAGGCTCTGAGCTGAAAGACTTGCATATGCCAAGACCCCGTTCAGCCTTCGTCCTTCTGCCCCGCTGTCTCGAATGAGTGCCACAAAAGAGCAAAGGGAAGATAGGTGGCCCTGCAAAGCTTGACTCACTTTAATCCTGCCAGATCAGTAAGCACAGCCATGACACTGGTGAGTAAGTGATGGAGTAATGAGAGCAGCGGGAACATTTTTGGAGCATTTCTAGAAAGGCCCAAGGGTAATTTAACAGCATCCTCCCGCCTCTTGAGTCCCGTGTTAGGGAGAGCACAGCTAAAGAGCATGTGCTTTGTTGTGCTACAATCCTCTTCTCTTTCCACCGGACACACTGAGGGGCGAGGGTGGCTCCAAAGCAGACGCTGTCCCTCTTTTCCTTCCAGCACGTTTTGTGCCTTGAGCTTTCTCTCTATAGCTGGAAGCTAGTTAGGTTTCATATAGAATTGTGTTCAGTCAATGAAATATGGAAGCAGGACAGCTAAAGGGTAAACTACCCCTAGACAAGTCCCTTAGACATTTTGATGCGTAGCTTTCTGTTGTGCAGCCGGGAGGAGGACTGTTCTTTTGAAAGAAAACCCAGCAGAGAGCTGTTGTTGCAGAACGGCCAGAGGTGCCTTTGGTGGCAAAGCACTTGCTGTGGCTGGGAGCAACCTCCATCCCACTGGAGAGGCCGTTGCTGAGGGATGGCACGTGGCAAAGGCACCACACCGATGGCTCTGTGTTTGTGACATTGAAGGGTCTAAGGGCTGCTTGGCCCCCGCAGCTGGTTGCCAGCGGCTCTGGCGGAATGTTTGCTCTGGAACCTGCAGTCTCTCTGGGCAACTTTAGAGGTTCGAGACTGTTTCCTCCTGCAGCTGGAGCATCGCTACGTTGTCCTGCCTTCTTTAAAGGATAGATACTCCTTTTTCTTCCTATCTCAAGTCAGGAAGACCCTTCCGTGGCACAAGCGGCTGGGCTAAAGCAAGGATTGACCCAATGG
The DNA here is from genome assembly GCF_059628265.1 of Tinamus guttatus. NCBI lineage: Eukaryota > Metazoa > Chordata > Aves > Tinamiformes > Tinamidae > Tinamus > Tinamus guttatus. The sequence goes on along the minus strand of NW_028289131.1, from coordinate 444,506 downwards.
AGCGCAGCGGCCTAGGTGCAGCAGGCGACAGCGTGCGTGCCTGCCTTGAAGAGCGGGAGCAGGAGGCAAGAGAGGGCTCCTCTGTTCCTCCGCTGCCAGCCCGCCAGCCAGCCAGCGGCACCTCGACGCAAGAGCTGCAGCCAGCACCCGCGCCTGCACCTCTCTGTGATGGGGATGAGGGGCAGCAGCCCAGCTGCAGCTCCACCAGAAGGGCTGAGGACTGCCTGGAGGTGCCAGCTCCACCAGAGCCCTGGGATCGGATGCCCACAATTCTTTCAGAAGCGCCGGGCTCTCCCAAGCCCAAACGTGACACACTGCCTCCCGACACTCATCCCGATCCGAGAGGCAATCCACCCACAAACATCGCCTTTTATTCCCTTGAAGATTTGGAAGATATCTCTGAGGATGAATTAGAAGAGTCCTTGGATATGACACCCCCATCTTTTTCACAAACACTGGGCTGTCCCAAGCCCACACATGACACACTGCCTCACGATATGCTTCCTGACCTGACAGGCAAAGCCTCCATGAACATTGCCTTCTATTTCGTTGAACATGTGGAGGAAACCTCTGAAGATGAATTAGAAGAGGCCTGGGATCTAACAACCCCATCTCTTGCAGAAGCGCAGTCCTCTCCCAGGCATACAGATGGCACATCGCATCACAAGACAGATCCTTTGCCCACAGGCAACAAGTTACCGAACATCCCTGTCTGTGGTAATGAGGATTTGCAATTCATCTCCGAGGAAGACACTGAAGAGCCCTTGGAAAAGGAGGAATTTGTCCAGATCTGTGTTACTGACTTGATGCTTGCAATTTCCACGAAGAAGAGACCAAGGCTCTTACCTCCCAACAGGAAAATGTATATAGAGATACCTCGTGGCAAAGAAATGGTCCAAGATGTTAGAAGTAGCACTCCACTCCCACCAGAGCACTGCTGTCTTCCGGAGGCCACAGATGCAAAGGGAGCTGCTGGCATCTCTAAGGCACAGGCCTTTCACAGGACATTTTCTACCTCTCCACACTCCCAGGGCAGGGAATGCAGCACCCCCAATACCTCTGCTCGGCCAGACCCTGTGCTCTCGACCATGTGTGACAAAGACACCGACCACCCTCAGCCTGAGCTTGGAGGAGCATCAGGCAGCAACCCGAGGCAGAATGAAAAAGCAAATCGCAAGAGGAGCCTCGCTTCCCCTTCCTCCCCTCCCGCACCATCGCAGCAGGCTCAAGAGGAAAGGTGTCTTGACCACCTCCCACCAAAGAAGCGCTATCGCTCCTGCTGCCAGTAGGGAGGCAAGGGGTTCCCTCTGCTACCCCAAGCTGCCACTGTCCTGCCACGTGCCAGCCCCTGAACATCTGCACCCCAGCCTGCCCTTCCCCCAGCACTGCTGCCCCACACACCTCCAGCAAAATCTCGTTGTTTTTCTTTTTCCCTCCCTTTCTAGGTAGTCTCTGATGTTTTCTAAATAAAATGACAGGTGCTGTTCTTATGTTATACTCTGGTGCGTGTTCCTTTTCGGCTAGCGGATACGTGTAAACTGCAACTAAGCTACTATTGGGGGAAGTAGGAGGAGGGTATAGGGACATTCTACCACACCTAGAAGAATGGTATTCCAGTAGAATAATTAAGCCATTCTTTACACTAGGCTCAAATGACTCTGAGGGATGACGTATATAATACGGCAGCATGAATGAGAAGAGAATGCTGTGAAAAGCATTCCACAAAATACTAGTTACTAGTGGAGTGGCTAGATTTCATGGATGTTCATGCAACGCTAGTCCATCTCCAACTCTGCCAAGTACAAAAATATACTCTTCGTAGAAGGGGTAGAGTGGAATATTAGAATTGATTTCTAAATGTGAGGGTTGAGTTAATGAGAATTAGATTAATTTTTAAAATTAAGGTTAGGATTTTTAAAAAACGGCTTCGTTAGAGGAGAAGAACACTGGGCAATGACGCTGGGTTTGGGTAGGGTTTCTCAAGCTGATTGATATCAGAAGAGGATCCGTTGATTCCAGACCCAAAAAGGGCTCATAGAGCTGCCATGAGTCAAGGCACTGGGAATATCATCCAAACCAGAGCTCTAAAATGGCGAAAGGGACTAAATGGGAGGCCTCTCTATTCTGCAGCCTCAGAGCTTTATTGCATAGCTCGGGTCCCCACTTCGTCATCCCCCTGCCATCCCACTCACTTCTCCGCTGAGAGCCGGAAAGCTGCCTCCAGCACAGCACAGAGATGCCAGCAAAAGAGGCACCATCGTGCCCTCCCCACGCCTAGGTCTCTCACTCCAATAGGCAGCACAAGGACAGCGCGCTCTCCATCTGCTTTCCTTTGCTCTGCTCTGCTTTGGACAAAGGTTTTGCAGACAGGTCCAGATTCCTGCCAGCAGGAGGGGCACACAAAGGGATTTTGGCCATGCAACAAAGCTGCCACAGTCGGTGGCAGAGGTTTTTCCCCTTCCTATGCTTTGCCAAGGCGGCTCTGCCAAAACAGGTCATGATGGGCTGGGGGCTCTTGAAGGCTCAAAACCCAAGGCACAACTGGAGCCCTCCATGTCTCTGATTTCTTGATTTCCCCAAAGATGAGAGAGGCTACACTGATTCCCTGCAACTATTCCCTCTCCACCTTCATTTGGTCTCAAGCGTGGCTCTCTCAGCACCTGTAACCTCAACACTCTGCAGAGACTAAGCACTGCATTCCTTTGGCTTTTCAAGTGCTCCTAGAAACTGTGGCCACTTTGTTCCTACCTTCTGAAAGGAAGGGAAGGGAGGCACCAGCAAAGACGGGACATTTCCAGATTTCCCCTGCAGCCCCTGGAGGAAACTGCACCATGGAGCATGTTGGTGGAGACTTGCATTCAGTCTCCAGCTCAGCCTTTCAGTTGGCAGAGAGGTTTGCCTATGCCATGGCATCGAAGAGAAGACAAAATCACTTCCCACTGCCGGCATGGGCAGCGATGCAGCTTGCTCTCATGCAGAACCCTCTTAAAGTTGGACACATGCAATGAGAATGAAGTGATCTTTGGAACTACGAGCTTGCTTGTACTTCCCCACTTTCACTGCCATTCTCTCATCAGAGCGATGACACTGTGCGCAGATACCTAAGACTCCTGTTTGGTGGTAGTTGTGGGTGATGGGAGTCAGCGCTGCTCCCTTTTCTTTCCTTTTGTGTGTGTGTGTGTCTTGTTTGTTTTGGCTTGGATTATCACAGTGTTAATAGACAGTAGCTATGCTGTTCCTGCCATATGTCGTGCTGCCTCCCAGTGACAAAAAGCATCCTCCCTTGAGATGCCCCTGAGACTAGTGAGAGCAGATTCCAGTCCTCTCTCTGCTTCTGCCCACTTCCTCCAAGCACTTGAAGAGGAGCTAGATGGTCTCCAAGGGTCCTTACCCCAGCACTAACCCAGTGGAGGCAAACAAATCAGTCAGGGCTGCAAGAAGAAAAAAAAATATTAAGTTACAAAGGTCCAATAAACTACCACCCTGAATATTTCAGGAGTACTTTGTTGCCCACTTCTTGACCATTGAAGAAGGCCGGAGGACCCTGTTGCCCAGTGAGCCAATGTCCCAGCTCCCTTACCCAGAGGTCAACCAGCAGGACACATTGACACATTGGTCATGTGGCATTACACCAAACTGGGAGGAAGGATTTTATTAGGCTCTGAGCTGAAAGACTTGCATACGCCAAGAACCCCCTCAGGCTTCCTCCGTTTGCCCCGCTGTCCCGAATGAGTGCCGAAAAAGAGCAAAGGGAAGATAGGTGGCCCTGCAAAGCTTGACTCACTTTAATCCTGAAAGATCGATAAGCACAGCCATGACACTGGTGAGTAATGAGAGCAGCGGGAACATTTTTGGAGCATTTCTAGAAAGGCCCAAGGGTAATTTAACAGCATCCTCCCGCCTCTTGAGTCCCGTGTTAGGGAGAGCACAGCTAAAGAGCATGTGCTTTCTTGTGCTACAATCCTCCTCTCTTTCCACTGGACACACTGAGGGCCGAGGGTGGCTTTAAAGAAGATGCTGTCCCTCTTTTCCTTCCAGCACGTTTCATCCCTAGTGCTTTTTCTCTCTAGCTGGAAGCTCTATAGGTTTCATATAGAATTGTGTTCAGTCAATGAAATATTGAAGCATGGAAACTAAAGGGTAAACTACCCCTAGACAAGTCCCTTAGACATTGTGAGGTGTAGCTTTCCGTCGTGCAACAGGGAGGTGGACTGCCCTTTTGAAAGAAAACCCAGCAGAGAGCTGTTGTTGCAGAATGGACAGAGGTGCCTTTGGTGGCAAAGCACTTGCTATGGCTGGGAGCAACCTCCATGCCACTGGAGAGGCCGTTGCTGAGGGATGGCAGGTGGTAAAGGCACCACACCGATGGCTCTGTGTTTGTGACATTGAAGGGTCTAAGGGCTGCTTGGCCCCCGCAGCTGGTTGCCAGCGGCTCTGGCGGAATGTTTGCTCTGGAACCTGCAGTCTCCCTGGACAACGTTAGAGGTTCGAGACTGTTTCCACCCGAAGCTGGAGCATCGCTACGTTGTCCTGCCTTCTTTAAAGGATAGATACTCCTTTTTCTTCTTGCATCAAGTCAGGAAGACCCTTCCGTGGCACAAGCGGCTGGGCTAAAGCAAGGATTGACCCAATGGAGCGCAGCGGCCTAGGTGCAGCAGGCGACAGCGTGCGTGCCTGCCTTGAAGAGCGGGAGCAGGAGGCAAGAGAGGGCTCCTCTGTTCCTCCGCTGCCAGCCCGCCAGCCAGCCAGCGGCACCTCGACGCAAGAGCTGCAGCCAGCACCCGCGCCTGCACCTCTCTGTGATGGGGATGAGGGGCAGCAGCCCAGCTGCAGCTCCACCAGAAGGGCTGAGGACTGCCTGGAGGTGCCAGCTCCACCAGAGCCCTGGGATCGGATGCCCACAATTCTTTCAGAAGCGCCGGGCTCTCCCAAGCCCAAACGTGACACACTGCCTCCCGACACTCATCCCGATCCGAGAGGCAATCCACCCACAAACATCGCCTTTTATTCCCTTGAAGATTTGGAAGATATCTCTGAGGATGAATTAGAAGAGTCCTTGGATATGACACCCCCATCTTTTTCACAAACACTGGGCTGTCCCAAGCCCACACATGACACACTGCCTCACGATATGCTTCCTGACCTGACAGGCAAAGCCTCCATGAACATTGCCTTCTATTTCGTTGAACATGTGGAGGAAACCTCTGAAGATGAATTAGAAGAGGCCTGGGATCTAACAACCCCATCTCTTGCAGAAGCGCAGTCCTCTCCCAGGCATACAGATGGCACATCGCATCACAAGACAGATCCTTTGCCCACAGGCAACAAGTTACCGAACATCCCTGTCTGTGGTAATGAGGATTTGCAATTCATCTCCGAGGAAGACACTGAAGAGCCCTTGGAAAAGGAGGAATTTGTCCAGATCTGTGTTACTGACTTGATGCTTGCAATTTCCACGAAGAAGAGACCAAGGCTCTTACCTCCCAACAGGAAAATGTATATAGAGATACCTCGTGGCAAAGAAATGGTCCAAGATGTTAGAAGTAGCACTCCACTCCCACCAGAGCACTGCTGTCTTCCGGAGGCCACAGATGCAAAGGGAGCTGCTGGCATCTCTAAGGCACAGGCCTTTCACAGGACATTTTCTACCTCTCCACACTCCCAGGGCAGGGAATGCAGCACCCCCAATACCTCTGCTCGGCCAGACCCTGTGCTCTCGACCATGTGTGACAAAGACACCGACCACCCTCAGCCTGAGCTTGGAGGAGCATCAGGCAGCAACCCGAGGCAGAATGAAAAAGCAAATCGCAAGAGGAGCCTCGCTTCCCCTTCCTCCCCTCCCGCACCATCGCAGCAGGCTCAAGAGGAAAGGTGTCTTGACCACCTCCCACCAAAGAAGCGCTATCGCTCCTGCTGCCAGTAGGGAGGCAAGGGGTTCCCTCTGCTACCCCAAGCTGCCACTGTCCTGCCACGTGCCAGCCCCTGAACATCTGCACCCCAGCCTGCCCTTCCCCCAGCACTGCTGCCCCACACACCTCCAGCAAAATCTCGTTGTTTTTCTTTTTCCCTCCCTTTCTAGGTAGTCTCTGATGTTTTCTAAATAAAATGACAGGTGCTGTTCTTATGTTATACTCTGGTGCGTGTTCCTTTTCGGCTAGCGGATACGTGTAAACTGCAACTAAGCTACTATTGGGGGAAGTAGGAGGAGGGTATAGGGACATTCTACCACACCTAGAAGAATGGTATTCCAGTAGAATAATTAAGCCATTCTTTACACTAGGCTCAAATGACTCTGAGGGATGACGTATATAATACGGCAGCATGAATGAGAAGAGAATGCTGTGAAAAGCATTCCACAAAATACTAGTTACTAGTGGAGTGGCTAGATTTCATGGATGTTCATGCAACGCTAGTCCATCTCCAACTCTGCCAAGTACAAAAATATACTCTTCGTAGAAGGGGTAGAGTGGAATATTAGAATTGATTTCTAAATGTGAGGGTTGAGTTAATGAGAATTAGATTAATTTTTAAAATTAAGGTTAGGATTTTTAAAAAACGGCTTCGTTAGAGGAGAAGAACACTGGGCAATGACGCTGGGTTTGGGTAGGGTTTCTCAAGCTGATTGATATCAGAAGAGGATCCGTTGATTCCAGACCCAAAAAGGGCTCATAGAGCTGCCATGAGTCAAGGCACTGGGAATATCATCCAAACCAGAGCTCTAAAATGGCGAAAGGGACTAAATGGGAGGCCTCTCTATTCTGCAGCCTCAGAGCTTTATTGCATAGCTCGGGTCCCCACTTCGTCATCCCCCTGCCATCCCACTCACTTCTCCGCTGAGAGCCGGAAAGCTGCCTCCAGCACAGCACAGAGATGCCAGCAAAAGAGGCACCATCGTGCCCTCCCCACGCCTAGGTCTCTCACTCCAATAGGCAGCACAAGGACAGCGCGCTCTCCATCTGCTTTCCTTTGCTCTGCTCTGCTTTGGACAAAGGTTTTGCAGACAGGTCCAGATTCCTGCCAGCAGGAGGGGCACACAAAGGGATTTTGGCCATGCAACAAAGCTGCCACAGTCGGTGGCAGAGGTTTTTCCCCTTCCTATGCTTTGCCAAGGCGGCTCTGCCAAAACAGGTCATGATGGGCTGGGGGCTCTTGAAGGCTCAAAACCCAAGGCACAACTGGAGCCCTCCATGTCTCTGATTTCTTGATTTCCCCAAAGATGAGAGAGGCTACACTGATTCCCTGCAACTATTCCCTCTCCACCTTCATTTGGTCTCAAGCATGGCTCTCTCAGCACCTGTAACCTCAACACTCTGCAGAGACTAAGCACTGCATTCCTTTGGCTTTTCAAGTGCTCCTAGAAACTGTGGCCACTTTGTTCCTACCTTCTGAAAGGAAGGGAAGGGAGGCACCAGCAAAGACGGGACATTTCCAGATTTCCCCTGCAGCCCCTGGAGGAAACTGCACCATGGAGCATGTTGGTGGAGACTTGCATTCAGTCTCCAGCTCAGCCTTTCAGTTGGCAGAGAGGTTTGCCTATGCCATGGCATCGAAGAGAAGACAAAATCACTTCCCACTGCCGGCATGGGCAGCGATGCAGCTTGCTCTCATGCAGAACCCTCTTAAAGTTGGACACATGCAATGAGAATGAAGTGATCTTTGGAACTACGAGCTTGCTTGTACTTCCCCACTTTCACTGCCATTCTCTCATCAGAGCGATGACACTGTGCGCAGATACCTAAGACTCCTGTTTGGTGGTAGTTGTGGGTGATGGGAGTCAGCGCTGCTCCCTTTTCTTTCCTTTTGTGTGTGTGTGTGTCTTGTTTGTTTTGGCTTGGATTATCACAGTGTTAATAGACAGTAGCTATGCTGTTCCTGCCGTATGTCGTGCTGCCTCCCAGTGACAAAAAGCATCCTCCCTTGAGATGCCCCTGAGACTAGTGAGAGCAGATTCCAGTCCTCTCTCTGCTTCTGCCCACTTCCTCCAAGCACTTGAAGAGGAGCTAGATGGTCTCCAAGGGTCCTTACCCCAGCACTAACCCAGTGGAGGCAAACAAATCAGTCAGGGCTGCAAGAAGAAAAAAAAATATTAAGTTACAAAGGTCCAATAAACTACCACCCTGAATATTTCAGGAGTACTTTGTTGCCCACTTCTTGACCATTGAAGAAGGCCGGAGGACCCTGTTGCCCAGTGAGCCAATGTCCCAGCTCCCTTACCCAGAGGTCAACCAGCAGGACACATTGACACATTGGTCATGTGGCATTACACCAAACTGGGAGGAAGGATTTTATTAGGCTCTGAGCTGAAAGACTTGCATACGCCAAGAACCCCCTCAGGCTTCCTCCGTTTGCCCCGCTGTCCCGAATGAGTGCCGAAAAAGAGCAAAGGGAAGATAGGTGGCCCTGCAAAGCTTGACTCACTTTAATCCTGAAAGATCGATAAGCACAGCCATGACACTGGTGAGTAATGAGAGCAGCGGGAACATTTTTGGAGCATTTCTAGAAAGGCCCAAGGGTAATTTAACAGCATCCTCCCGCCTCTTGAGTCCCGTGTTAGGGAGAGCACAGCTAAAGAGCATGTGCTTTCTTGTGCTACAATCCTCCTCTCTTTCCACTGGACACACTGAGGGCCGAGGGTGGCTTTAAAGAAGATGCTGTCCCTCTTTTCCTTCCAGCACGTTTCATCCCTAGTGCTTTTTCTCTCTAGCTGGAAGCTCTATAGGTTTCATATAGAATTGTGTTCAGTCAATGAAATATTGAAGCATGGAAACTAAAGGGTAAACTACCCCTAGACAAGTCCCTTAGACATTGTGAGGTGTAGCTTTCCGTCGTGCAACAGGGAGGTGGACTGCCCTTTTGAAAGAAAACCCAGCAGAGAGCTGTTGTTGCAGAATGGACAGAGGTGCCTTTGGTGGCAAAGCACTTGCTATGGCTGGGAGCAACCTCCATGCCACTGGAGAGGCCGTTGCTGAGGGATGGCAGGTGGTAAAGGCACCACACCGATGGCTCTGTGTTTGTGACATTGAAGGGTCTAAGGGCTGCTTGGCCCCCGCAGCTGGTTGCCAGCGGCTCTGGCGGAATGTTTGCTCTGGAACCTGCAGTCTCCCTGGACAACGTTAGAGGTTCGAGACTGTTTCCACCCGAAGCTGGAGCATCGCTACGTTGTCCTGCCTTCTTTAAAGGATAGATACTCCTTTTTCTTCTTGCATCAAGTCAGGAAGACCCTTCCGTGGCACAAGCGGCTGGGCTAAAGCAAGGATTGACCCAATGGAGCGCAGCGGCCTAGGTGCAGCAGGCGACAGCGTGCGTGCCTGCCTTGAAGAGCGGGAGCAGGAGGCAAGAGAGGGCTCCTCTGTTCCTCCGCTGCCAGCCCGCCAGCCAGCCAGCGGCACCTCGACGCAAGAGCTGCAGCCAGCACCCGCGCCTGCACCTCTCTGTGATGGGGATGAGGGGCAGCAGCCCAGCTGCAGCTCCACCAGAAGGGCTGAGGACTGCCTGGAGGTGCCAGCTCCACCAGAGCCCTGGGATCGGATGCCCACAATTCTTTCAGAAGCGCCGGGCTCTCCCAAGCCCAAACGTGACACACTGCCTCCCGACACTCATCCCGATCCGAGAGGCAATCCACCCACAAACATCGCCTTTTATTCCCTTGAAGATTTGGAAGATATCTCTGAGGATGAATTAGAAGAGTCCTTGGATATGACACCCCCATCTTTTTCACAAACACTGGGCTGTCCCAAGCCCACACATGACACACTGCCTCACGATATGCTTCCTGACCTGACAGGCAAAGCCTCCATGAACATTGCCTTCTATTTCGTTGAACATGTGGAGGAAACCTCTGAAGATGAATTAGAAGAGGCCTGGGATCTAACAACCCCATCTCTTGCAGAAGCGCAGTCCTCTCCCAGGCATACAGATGGCACATCGCATCACAAGACAGATCCTTTGCCCACAGGCAACAAGTTACCGAACATCCCTGTCTGTGGTAATGAGGATTTGCAATTCATCTCCGAGGAAGACACTGAAGAGCCCTTGGAAAAGGAGGAATTTGTCCAGATCTGTGTTACTGACTTGATGCTTGCAATTTCCACGAAGAAGAGACCAAGGCTCTTACCTCCCAACAGGAAAATGTATATAGAGATACCTCGTGGCAAAGAAATGGTCCAAGATGTTAGAAGTAGCACTCCACTCCCACCAGAGCACTGCTGTCTTCCGGAGGCCACAGATGCAAAGGGAGCTGCTGGCATCTCTAAGGCACAGGCCTTTCACAGGACATTTTCTACCTCTCCACACTCCCAGGGCAGGGAATGCAGCACCCCCAATACCTCTGCTCGGCCAGACCCTGTGCTCTCGACCATGTGTGACAAAGACACCGACCACCCTCAGCCTGAGCTTGGAGGAGCATCAGGCAGCAACCCGAGGCAGAATGAAAAAGCAAATCGCAAGAGGAGCCTCGCTTCCCCTTCCTCCCCTCCCGCACCATCGCAGCAGGCTCAAGAGGAAAGGTGTCTTGACCACCTCCCACCAAAGAAGCGCTATCGCTCCTGCTGCCAGTAGGGAGGCAAGGGGTTCCCTCTGCTACCCCAAGCTGCCACTGTCCTGCCACGTGCCAGCCCCTGAACATCTGCACCCCAGCCTGCCCTTCCCCCAGCACTGCTGCCCCACACACCTCCAGCAAAATCTCGTTGTTTTTCTTTTTCCCTCCCTTTCTAGGTAGTCTCTGATGTTTTCTAAATAAAATGACAGGTGCTGTTCTTATGTTATACTCTGGTGCGTGTTCCTTTTCGGCTAGCGGATACGTGTAAACTGCAACTAAGCTACTATTGGGGGAAGTAGGAGGAGGGTATAGGGACATTCTACCACACCTAGAAGAATGGTATTCCAGTAGAATAATTAAGCCATTCTTTACACTAGGCTCAAATGACTCTGAGGGATGACGTATATAATACGGCAGCATGAATGAGAAGAGAATGCTGTGAAAAGCATTCCACAAAATACTAGTTACTAGTGGAGTGGCTAGATTTCATGGATGTTCATGCAACGCTAGTCCATCTCCAACTCTGCCAAGTACAAAAATATACTCTTCGTAGAAGGGGTAGAGTGGAATATTAGAATTGATTTCTAAATGTGAGGGTTGAGTTAATGAGAATTAGATTAATTTTTAAAATTAAGGTTAGGATTTTTAAAAAACGGCTTCGTTAGAGGAGAAGAACACTGGGCAATGACGCTGGGTTTGGGTAGGGTTTCTCAAGCTGATTGATATCAGAAGAGGATCCGTTGATTCCAGACCCAAAAAGGGCTCATAGAGCTGCCATGAGTCAAGGCACTGGGAATATCATCCAAACCAGAGCTCTAAAATGGCGAAAGGGACTAAATGGGAGGCCTCTCTATTCTGCAGCCTCAGAGCTTTATTGCATAGCTCGGGTCCCCACTTCGTCATCCCCCTGCCATCCCACTCACTTCTCCGCTGAGAGCCGGAAAGCTGCCTCCAGCACAGCACAGAGATGCCAGCAAAAGAGGCACCATCGTGCCCTCCCCACGCCTAGGTCTCTCACTCCAATAGGCAGCACAAGGACAGCGCGCTCTCCATCTGCTTTCCTTTGCTCTGCTCTGCTTTGGACAAAGGTTTTGCAGACAGGTCCAGATTCCTGCCAGCAGGAGGGGCACACAAAGGGATTTTGGCCATGCAACAAAGCTGCCACAGTCGGTGGCAGAGGTTTTTCCCCTTCCTATGCTTTGCCAAGGCGGCTCTGCCAAAACAGGTCATGATGGGCTGGGGGCTCTTGAAGGCTCAAAACCCAAGGCACAACTGGAGCCCTCCATGTCTCTGATTTCTTGATTTCCCCAAAGATGAGAGAGGCTACACTGATTCCCTGCAACTATTCCCTCTCCACCTTCATTTGGTCTCAAGCGTGGCTCTCTCAGCACCTGTAACCTCAACACTCTGCAGAGACTAAGCACTGCATTCCTTTGGCTTTTCAAGTGCTCCTAGAAACTGTGGCCACTTTGTTCCTACCTTCTGAAAGGAAGGGAAGGGAGGCACCAGCAAAGACGGGACATTTCCAGATTTCCCCTGCAGCCCCTGGAGGAAACTGCACCATGGAGCATGTTGGTGGAGACTTGCATTCAGTCTCCAGCTCAGCCTTTCAGTTGGCAGAGAGGTTTGCCTATGCCATGGCATCGAAGAGAAGACAAAATCACTTCCCACTGCCGGCATGGGCAGCGATGCAGCTTGCTCTCATGCAGAACCCTCTTAAAGTTGGACACATGCAATGAGAATGAAGTGATCTTTGGAACTACGAGCTTGCTTGTACTTCCCCACTTTCACTGCCATTCTCTCATCAGAGCGATGACACTGTGCGCAGATACCTAAGACTCCTGTTTGGTGGTAGTTGTGGGTGATGGGAGTCAGCGCTGCTCCCTTTTCTTTCCTTTTGTGTGTGTGTGTGTCTTGTTTGTTTTGGCTTGGATTATCACAGTGTTAATAGACAGTAGCTATGCTGTTCCTGCCGTATGTCGTGCTGCCTCCCAGTGACAAAAAGCATCCTCCCTTGAGATGCCCCTGAGACTAGTGAGAGCAGATTCCAGTCCTCTCTCTGCTTCTGCCCACTTCCTCCAAGCACTTGAAGAGGAGCTAGATGGTCTCCAAGGGTCCTTACCCCAGCACTAACCCAGTGGAGGCAAACAAATCAGTCAGGGCTGCAAGAAGAAAAAAAAATATTAAGTTACAAAGGTCCAATAAACTACCACCCTGAATATTTCAGGAGTACTTTGTTGCCCACTTCTTGACCATTGAAGAAGGCCGGAGGACCCTGTTGCCCAGTGAGCCAATGTCCCAGCTCCCTTACCCAGAGGTCAACCAGCAGGACACATTGACACATTGGTCATGTGGCATTACACCAAACTGGGAGGAAGGATTTTATTAGGCTCTGAGCTGAAAGACTTGCATACGCCAAGAACCCCCTCAGGCTTCCTCCGTTTGCCCCGCTGTCCCGAATGAGTGCCGAAAAAGAGCAAAGGGAAGATAGGTGGCCCTGCAAAGCTTGACTCACTTTAATCCTGAAAGATCGATAAGCACAGCCATGACACTGGTGAGTAATGAGAGCAGCGGGAACATTTTTGGAGCATTTCTAGAAAGGCCCAAGGGTAATTTAACAGCATCCTCCCGCCTCTTGAGTCCCGTGTTAGGGAGAGCACAGCTAAAGAGCATGTGCTTTCTTGTGCTACAATCCTCCTCTCTTTCCACTGGACACACTGAGGGCCGAGGGTGGCTTTAAAGAAGATGCTGTCCCTCTTTTCCTTCCAGCACGTTTCATCCCTAGTGCTTTTTCTCTCTAGCTGGAAGCTCTATAGGTTTCATATAGAATTGTGTTCAGTCAATGAAATATTGAAGCATGGAAACTAAAGGGTAAACTACCCCTAGACAAGTCCCTTAGACATTGTGAGGTGTAGCTTTCCGTCGTGCAACAGGGAGGTGGACTGCCCTTTTGAAAGAAAACCCAGCAGAGAGCTGTTGTTGCAGAATGGACAGAGGTGCCTTTGGTGGCAAAGCACTTGCTATGGCTGGGAGCAACCTCCATGCCACTGGAGAGGCCGTTGCTGAGGGATGGCAGGTGGCAAAGGCACCACACCGATGGCTCTGTGTTTGTGACATTGAAGGGTCTAAGGGCTGCTTGGCCCCCGCAGCTGGTTGCCAGCGGCTCTGGCGGAATGTTTGCTCTGGAACCTGCAGTCTCCCTGGACAACGTTAGAGGTTCGAGACTGTTTCCACCCGAAGCTGGAGCATCGCTACGTTGTCCTGCCTTCTTTAAAGGATAGATACTCCTTTTTCTTCTTGCATCAAGTCAGGAAGACCCTTCCGTGGCACAAGCGGCTGGGCTAAAGCAAGGATTGACCCAATGGAGCGCAGCGGCCTAGGTGCAGCAGGCGACAGCGTGCGTGCCTGCCTTGAAGAGCGGGAGCAGGAGGCAAGAGAGGGCTCCTCTGTTCCTCCGCTGCCAGCCCGCCAGCCAGCCAGCGGCACCTCGACGCAAGAGCTGCAGCCAGCACCCGCGCCTGCACCTCTCTGTGATGGGGATGAGGGGCAGCAGCCCAGCTGCAGCTCCACCAGAAGGGCTGAGGACTGCCTGGAGGTGCCAGCTCCACCAGAGCCCTGGGATCTGACGCCCACAATTCTTTCAGAAGCGCCGGACTGTCCCAAGCCCACAGGTGACACATTGCTTTCCAACACTCATCCCTCTCTGAGAGGCAATCCCCCCATAAACATCACCTTCTATTCCCTTGAAGATTTGGAAGAAATCTCTGAGGATGAATTAGAAGAGTCCTTGGATCAGACATCCCCATCTTTGTCAGAAGCGCCGGGCTCTCCCAAGCCCACACATGACACATTGCCTCAGGAGAGGCATGCTGATCTGATAGGCAGTTCCCCCTTTAACATCGGCTTCTACTGCCTTGAGGATTTAGAAGAAATCTCTGAAGGTGAATTGGAAGAACCCTGGGATCTGACACCCCCATCTTTTTCACAAACACCGGCCTCTCCCAAGCACACACGTGATACCTTGTCTCCTGACACTCATCTTGACCCAAAAAGCAATGCCTCTGTGACTATTGCCTTCTATTGCATGGAGGGTTTGGAGGATATATCTGAAGATGAATCAGAAGAGCTCTGGGATCTGACACCCCCATCCTATCCAGAAGCACCGGGCTCTCCCAAGAACATGCATCGCACATCGCCTCATGAGAGAGGTCCCAGTGAGACAGGCAGTGCCACTGTCAACATGGCCTTCTATTGCCTTGATGATTTGGAGGAAATCTCTGATGAAGAATTAGAAGAGCCCTTGGATCTTACGCCCCCACCTTTATCAGGAGGACAGGTATCTCCCAAGCGCACACATGGCACATTGCCTCATGAGAGAGGTCCCAATGCAACAGGTAATGCCTCCATGAACATGGCCTTCTATTGCATAGAGGATTTAGAGGAAATCTCTGAAGATGAATTAGAGGAGCCCTGGGATCTGACACCCCCTGCTCTTGCAGAAGCACAGCCCTCTCCCATGCATACAGATGGCACACCAACTCACGAGACAAACCCTTTTCCCACAAGGAATAAGCCACTGAACATCCCTGTCTGTAGTAATGAGGATTTGGCAGACATCTTTGAGGAGGAATTCGAAGAGCCCTTGGAAAAGGAGGGGATTGCCCAAATCTGCACTACTGACTTGATGGATGCAATCTCCACTAGGAAAAGACCAAGGCCCTTAACCCCCGACAGGAAAATGTACATAGAGGTGCGTTGTGATAAAGAAATGCCCCAAGAGATGAAATATAGCACTCCTCTCGCACCAAAGCACTGTCCACTTCTTAAGGCCATAGATGCAAAGGAAGCTGCTGACATTTATAAGGCAGAGGCCTTTCACAAAATATTTTCTCACTCTCCACACACCCAGGGCAGTGGCCGCAGCAAACCCAGTACCTCTGCTCGGCCAGACCATGTGCTCTCGTCCGTGTCCAACAAAGACACCGACCACCCTCAGCCTGAGCTCGGAGGAGAATCAGGCAGCAACCCGAGGCAAAATGAAAAAGGGAATCGCAAGAGGAGCCTCGCTTCCCCTTCCTCCCCTCCCACACCATCGCAGCAGGCTCAAGAGGAAAGGTGTCTTGACCACCTCCCACCAAAGAAGCGCTATCGCTCCTGCTGCCAGTAGGGAGGCAAGGGGTTCCCTCTGCTACCCCAAGCTGCCACTGTCCTGCCACGTGCCAGCCCCTGAACATCTGCACCCCAGCCTGCCCTTCCCCCAGCACTGCTGCCCCACACACCTCCAGCAAAATCTCGTTGTTTTTCTTTTTCCCTCCCTTTCTAGGTAGTCTCTGATGTTTTCTAAATAAAATGACAGGTGCTGTTCTTATGTTATACTCTGGTGCGTGTTCCTTTTCGGCTAGCGGATACGTGTAAACTGCAACTAAGCTAGTATAGGGCGAAGTAGGAGGAGGGTATAGGGACATTCTACCACACCTAGAAGAATGGTATTCCAGTAGAATAATTAAGCCATTCTTTACACTAGGCTCAAATGACTCTGAGGGATGACGTATATAATACGGCAGCATGAATGAGAAGAGAATGCTGTGAAAAGCATTCCACCAAATACTAGTTACTAGTGGAGTAGCTAGATTTCATGGATATTCATGCAACGCTAGTCCATCTCCAACTCTGCCAAGTACAAAAATGTACTCTTCGTAGAAGGGGTAGAGTGGAATATTAGAATTGATTTCTAAATGTTAGGGTTGAGTTAATGAGAATTAGATTAATTTTTAAAATTAAGGTTAGGATTTTTAAAAAACGGCTTCGTTAGAGGAGAAGAACACTGGGCAATGACGCTGGGTATGGGTAGGGTTTCTCAAGCTGATTGATATCAGAAGAGGATCCGTCGATTCCAGACCCAAAAAGGGCTCATAGAGCTACCATGAGTCAAGGCACTGGGAATATCATCCAAACCAGAGCTCTAAAATGGCGAAAGGGACTAAATGGGAGGCCTCTCTATTCTGCAGCCTCAGAGCTTTATTGCATAGCTCGGGTTGCCACATCCTCGTCCCCCTGCCATCCCACCCACTTCTCCGCTGAGAGCCGGAAAGCTGCCTCCAGCACAGCACGGAGATGCCAGCAAAAGAGGCACCATCGTGCCCTCCCCACGCCTAGGTCTCTCACTCCAATAGGCAGCACAAGGACAGCGTGCTCTCCATCTGCTTTCCTTTGCTCTGCTCTGCTTTGGACAAAGGTTTTGCAGACAGATCCAGATTCCTGCCAGCAGGAGGGGCACACAAAGGGATTTTGGCCATGCAACAAAGCTGCCACAGTCGGTGGCAGAGGTTTCTCCCCTTCCTATGCTTTGCCAAGGCGGCTCTGCCAAAACAGGTCATGATGGGCTGGGGGCTCTTGAAGGCTCAAAACCCAAGGCACAACTGGAGCCCTCCATGTCTCTGATTTCTTGATTTCCCCAAAGATGAGAGAGGCTACACTGATTCCCTGCAACTATTCCCTCTCCACCTTCATTTGGTCTCAAGCATGGCTCTCTCAGCACCTGTAACCTCAACACTCTGCAGAGACTAAGCACTGCATTCCTTTGGCTTTTCAAGTGCTCCTAGAAACTGTGGCCACTTTGTTCCTACCTTCTGAAAGGAAGGGAAGGGAGGCACCAGCAAAGATGGGACATTTCCAGATTTCCCCTGCAGCCCCTGGAGGAAACTGCACCATGGAGCACGTGGCTGGAGACTTGCATTCAGTCTCCAGCTCAGCCTTTCAGTTGGCAGAAAGGTTTGCCTATGCCATGGCATCGAAGAGAAGACAAAATCACTTCCCACTGCCGGCATGGGCAGCGATGCAGCTTGCTCTCATGCAGAACCCTCTTAAAGTTGGACACATGCAATGAGAATGAAGTGATCTTTGGAACTACGAGCTCGCTTGTACTTCTCCACTTTCACTGCCATTCTCTCATCAGAGCGATGACACTGTGCGCAGATGCCTAAGACTCCTGTTTGGTGGTAGTTGTGGGTGATGGGAGTCAGCGCTGCTCCCTTTTCTTTCCTTTTGTGTGTGTGTGTGTCTTGTTTGGTTTGGCTTGGATTATCACAGTGTTAATAGACAGTAGCTATGCTGTTCCTGCCGTACGTCGTGCTGCCTCCCAGTGACAAAAAGCATCCTCCCTTGAGATGCCCCTGAGACTAGTGAGAGCAGATTCCAGTCCTCTCTCTGCTTCTGCCCACTTCATCCAAGCACTTGAAGAGGAGCTAGATGGTCTCCAAGGGTCCTTACCCCAGCACTAACCCAGTGGAGGCAAACAAATCAGTCAGGGCTGCAAGAAGAAAAAAAAATATTAAGTTACAAAGGTCCAATAAACTACCACCCTGAATATTTCAGGAGTACTTTGTTGCCCACTTGTTGACCATTGAAGAAGGCCGGAGGACCCTGTTGCCCAGTGAGCCAATGTCCCAGCTCCCTTACCCAGAGGTCAACCAGCAGGACACATTGACACACTGGTCATGTGGCATTACACCAAACTGGGAGGAAGGATTTTATTAGGCTCTGAGTTGAAAGACTTGAATACGCCAAGACCCCCCTCAGGCTTTCTCCGTTTGCCCCGATGTCCCGAATGAGTGCCGAAAAAGAGCAAAGGGAAGATAGGTGGCCCTGCAAAGCTTGACTCACTTTAATCCTGAAAGATCGGTAAGCACAGCCATGACACTGGTGAGTAATGAGAGCAGCGGGAACATTTTTGGAGCATTTCTAGAAAGGCCCAAGGGTAATTTAACAGCATCCTCCCGCCTCTTGAGCCCCGTGTTAGGGAGAGCACAGCTAAAGAGCATGTGCTTTCTTGTGCTACAATCCTCCTCTCTTTCCACTGGACACACTGAGGGGCGAGGGTGGCTTCAAAGAAGATGCTGTCCCTCTTTTCCTTCCAGCACGTTTCATCCCTAGTGCTTTTTCTCTCTATCTGGAAGCTCTATAGGTTTCATATAGAATTGTGTTCAGTCAATGAAATATGGAAGCATGACAGCTAAAGGGTAAACTACCCCTAGACAAGTCCCTTAGACATTGTGAGGTGTAGCTTTCCGTCGTGCAACAGGGAGGTGGACTGCCCTTTTGAAAGAAAACCCAGCAGAGAGCTGTTGTTGCAGAATGGACAGAGGTGCCTTTGGTGGCAAAGCACTTGCTATGGCTGGGAGCAACCTCCATCCTATTGGAGAGGCCGTTGCTGAGGGATGGCAGGTGGCAAAGGCACCACACCGATGGCTCTGTGTTTGTGACATTGAAGGGTCCAAGGGCTGCTTGGCCCCCGCAGCTGGTTGCCAGCGGCTCTGGCGGAATGTTTGCTCTGGAACCTGCAGTCTCCCTGGACAACGTTAGAGGTTCGAGACTGTTTCCACCCGAAGCTGGAGCATCGCTACGTTGTCCTGCCTTCTTTAAAGCATAGCTACTCCTTTTTCTTCCTGTATGAAGTCAAGAAGACCCTTCCAAGGGACAAGCGGCTGGGCTAAAGGAAGTGCTGACCCAATGGAGCGCAGCGGCCTAGGTGCAGCAGGCGACAGCGTGCGTGCCTGCCTTGAAGAGCGGGAGCAGGAGGCAAGAGAGGGCTCCTCTGTTCCTCCGCTGCCAGCCCGCCAGCCAGCCAGCGGCACCTCGACGCAAGAGCTGCAGCCAGCACCCGCGCCTGCACCTCTCTGTGATGGGGATGAGGGGCAGCAGCCCAGCTGCAGCTCCACCAGAAGGGCTGAGGACTGCCTGGAGGTGCCAGCTCCACCAGAGCCCTGGGATCTGACGCCCACAATTCTTACAGAAGACCCAGGCTCTCCCAAGCCCACTTATGACACATTGCCTCCTGACAGTCATCCGTCTCCGAGAGGCAATCCCCCCATGAACATCACCTTCTATTCCCTTGAAGATTTGGAAGAAATCTCTGAGGATGAATTAGAAGAGTCCTTGGATCTGACACCCCCATCTTTGTCAGAAGCGCCGGGCTCTCCCAAGCCCACACATGACACATTGCCTCAGGAGAGGCATGCTGATCTGATAGGCAGTTCCCCCTTTAACATCGGCTTCTACTGCCTTGAGGATTTAGAAGAAATCTCTGAAGGTGAATTGGAAGAACCCTGGGATCTGACACCCCCATCTTTTTCACAAACACCGGCCTCTCCCAAGCACACACGTGATACCTTGTCTCCTGACACTCATCCTGACCCGAAAAGCAATGCCTCCATGACTATTGCCTTCTATTGCATGGAGGATTTGGAGGATATATCTGAAGATGAATCAGAAGAGCTCTGGGATCGGACACCCCCATCCTTTCCAGAAGCACCGGGCTCTCCCAAGAACACACATTGCACATCGCCTCATGAGAGAGGTCCCAGTGAGACAGGCAGTGCCACTGTCAACATGGCCTTCTATTGCCTTGAAGATTTGGAGGAAATCTCTGATGAAGAATTAGAAGAGCCCTTGGATCTTACGCCCCCACCTTTATCAGGAGGACAGGGCTCTCCCAAATGCACAAATGGCACATTGCCTAATGAAAGAGGTCCCGATGTGACAGACAATGCCTCCACGAACATGGCCTTCTATTGCATAGAGGATTTAGAGGAAATCTCTGAAGATGAATTAGAGGAGCCCTGGGATCTGACACCCCCTGCTCTTGCAGAAGCACAGCCCTCTCCCAGGCATACAGATGGCACACCGGCTCACGAGACAAACCCTTTTCCCACAGGGAACAAGCCACTGAACATCCCTGTCTGTAGTAATGAGGATTTGGCAGACATCTTTGAGGAGGAATTCGAAGAGCCCTTGGAAAAGGAGGGGATTGCCCAAATCTGCACTACTGACTTGATGGATGCAATCTCCACTAGGAAAAGACCAAGGCCCTTAACCCCCGACAGGAAAATGTACATAGAGGTGCGTTGTGATAAAGAAATGCCCCAAGAGATGAAATATAGCACTCCTCTCGCACCAAAGCACTGTCCACTTCTTAAGGCCATAGATGCAAAGGAAGCTGCTGACATTTATAAGGCAGAGGCCTTTCACAAAATATTTTCTCACTCTCCACACACCCAGGGCAGTGGCCGCAGCACACCCAGTACCTCTGCTCGGCCAGACCATGTGCTCTCGTCCGTGTCCAACAAAGACACCGCCCACCCTCAGCCTGAGCTCGGAGGAGCATCAGGCAGCAACCCGAGGCAAAATGAAAGAGGGAATCGCAAGAGGAGCCTCGCTTCCCCTTCCTCCCCTCCCACACCATCGCAGCAGGCTCAAGAGGAAAGGTGTCTTGACCACCTCCCACCAAAGAAGCGCTATCGCTCCTGCTGCCAGTAGGGAGGCAAGGGGTTCCCTCTGCTACCCCAAGCTGCCACTGTCCTGCCACGTGCCAGCCCCTGAACATCTGCACCCCAGCCTGCCCTTCCCCCAGCACTGCTGCCCCACACACCTCCAGCAAAATCTCGTTGTTTTTCTTTTTCCCTCCCTTTCTAGGTAGTCTCTGATGTTTTCTAAATAAAATGACAGGTGCTGTTCTTATGTTATACTCTGGTGCGTGTTCCTTTTCGGCTAGCGGATACGTGTAAACTGCAACTAAGCTAGTCTTGGGGGAAGTAGGAGGAGGGTATAGGGACATTCTACCACACCTAGAAGAATGGTATTCCAGTAGAATAATTAAGCCATTCTTTACACTAGGCTCAAATGACTCTGAGGGATGACGTATATAATACGGCAGCATGAATGAGAAGAGAATGCTGTGAAAAGCATTCCACCAAATACTAGTTACTAGTGGAGTAGCTAGATTTCATGGATATTCATGCAACGCTAGTCCATCTCCAACTCTGCCAAGTACAAAAATGTACTCTTCGTAGAAGGGGTAGAGTGGAATATTAGAATTGATTTCTAAATGTTAGGGTTGAGTTAATGAGAATTAGATTAATTTTTAAAATTAAGGTTAGGATTTTTAAAAAACGGCTTCGTTAGAGGAGAAGAACACTGGGCAATGACGCTGGGTATGGGTAGGGTTTCTCAAGCTGATTGATATCAGAAGAGGATCCGTCGATTCCAGACCCAAAAAGGGCTCATAGAGCTACCATGAGTCAAGGCACTGGGAATATCATCCAAACCAGAGCTCTAAAATGGCGAAAGGGACTAAATGGGAGGCCTCTCTATTCTGCAGCCACAGAGCTTTATTGCAGGGAGCCAAGCTTTCGTAGGTCGGGTCGCCACATCCTCGTCCCCCTGCCATCCCACTCACTTCTCCGCTGAGAGCCGGAAAGCTGCCTCCAGCACAGCACGGAGATGCCAGCAAAAGAGGCACCATCGTGCCCTCCCCACACCTAGGTCTCTCACTCCAATAGGCAGCACAAGAACAGCGCTCTCTCTCTCTGCTTTCCTTTGCTCTGCTCTGCTTTGGACAAGGCTTTGCAGCCAGGTACAGATTCCTGCCAGCAGGAGGGGCACACAAAGGGATTTTGGCCATGCAACATGGCTTCCACAGTCCTTGGCAGAGGTTTTTCCCCTTCCTATGCTTTGCCAAGGCGTCTTTGCCAAAACACATCACGATGGACGGGAGGGTCTTGAAGGCTCGGAACCCAAGGCACAACTGGAGCCCTCTGTGTCTCTGATTTCTTGATTTCCCCAAAGATGAGGGAGGCTACACTGATTCCCTGCAACTATTTCCTCTTCACCTTTATTTGGTCTGAAGCGGGACTCTCTCAGCCCTTCTAACCTGAGCCCTCTGCAGAGACTAAGCACTGCATTCCTTTGGCTTTTCAAGTGCTCCTAGAAACTGTGGCCACTTTGTTCCTACCTTCTGAAAGGAAGGGAAGGGAGGCACCAGCAAAGACGGGACATTTCCAGATTTCCCCTGCAGCCCCTGGAGGAAACTGCACCATGGAGCATGTTGGTGGAGACTTGCATTCAGTCTCCAGCTCAGCCTTTCAGTTGGCAGAGAGGTTTGCCTATGCCATGGCATCGAAGAGAAGACAAAATCACTTCCCACTGCCGGCATGGGCAGCGATGCAGCTTGCTCTCATGCAGAACCCTCTTAAAGTTGGACACATGCAATGAGAATGAAGTGATCTTTGGAACTACGAGCTCGCTTGTACTTCCCCACTTTCACTGCCATTCTCTCATCAGAGCGATGACACTGTGCGCAGATACCTAAGACTCCTGTTTGGTGGTAGTTGTGGGTGATGGGAGTCAGCGCTGCTCCCTTTTCTTTCCTTTTGTGTGTGTGTGTGTCTTGTTTGTTTTGGCTTGGATTATCACGGTGTTAATAGACAGTAGCTATGCTGTTCCTGCCGTATGTCGTGCTGCCTCCCAGTGACAAAAAGCATCCTCCCTTGAGATGCCCCTGAGACTAGTGAGAGCAGATTCCAGTCCTCTCTCTGCTTCTGCCCACTTCCTCCAAGCACTTGAAGAGGAGCTAGATGGTCTCCAAGGGTCCTTACCCCAGCACTAACCCAGTGGAGGCAAACAAATCAGTCAGGGCTGCAAGAAGAAAAAAAAATATTAAGTTACAAAGGTCCAATAAACTACCACCCTGAATATTTCAGGAGTACTTTGTTGCCCACTTGTTGACCATTGAAGAAGGCCGGAGGACCCTGTTGCCCAGTGAGCCAATGTCCCAGCTCCCTTACCCAGAGGTCAACCAGCAGGACACATTGACACATTGGTCATGTGGCATTACACCAAACTGGGAGGAAGGATTTTATTAGGCTCTGAGCTGAAAGACTTGCATACGCCAAGAACCCCCTCAGGCTTCCTCCGTTTGCCCCGCTGTCCCGAATGAGTGCCGAAAAAGAGCAAAGGGAAGATAGGTGGCCCTGCAAAGCTTGACTCACTTTAATCCTGAAAGATCGATAAGCACAGCCATGACACTGGTGAGTAATGAGAGCAGCGGGAACATTTTTGGAGCATTTCTAGAAAGGCCCAAGGGTAATTTAACAGCATCCTCCCGCCTCTTGAGTCCCGTGTTAGGGAGAGCACAGCTAAAGAGCATGTGCTTTCTTGTGCTACAATCCTCCTCTCTTTCCACTGGACACACTGAGGGCCGAGGGTGGCTTTAAAGAAGATGCTGTCCCTCTTTTCCTTCCAGCACGTTTCATCCCTAGTGCTTTTTCTCTCTAGCTGGAAGCTCTATAGGTTTCATATAGAATTGTGTTCAGTCAATGAAATATTGAAGCATGGAAACTAAAGGGTAAACTACCCCTAGACAAGTCCCTTAGACATTGTGAGGTGTAGCTTTCCGTCGTGCAACAGGGAGGTGGACTGCCCTTTTGAAAGAAAACCCAGCAGAGAGCTGTTGTTGCAGAATGGACAGAGGTGCCTTTGGTGGCAAAGCACTTGCTATGGCTGGGAGCAACCTCCATGCCACTGGAGAGGCCGTTGCTGAGGGATGGCAGGTGGCAAAGGCACCACACCGATGGCTCTGTGTTTGTGACATTGAAGGGTCTAAGGGCTGCTTGGCCCCCGCAGCTGGTTGCCAGCGGCTCTGGCGGAATGTTTGCTCTGGAACCTGCAGTCTCCCTGGACAACGTTAGAGGTTCGAGACTGTTTCCACCCGAAGCTGGAGCATCGCTACGTTGTCCTGCCTTCTTTAAAGCATAGCTACTCCTTTTTCTTCCTGTATGAAGTCAAGAAGACCCTTCCAAGGGACAAGCGGCTGGGCTAAAGGAAGTGCTGACCCAATGGAGCGCAGCGGCCTAGGTGCAGCAGGCGACAGCGTGCGTGCCTGCCTTGAAGAGCGGGAGCAGGAGGCAAGAGAGGGCTCCTCTGTTCCTCCGCTGCCAGCCCGCCAGCCAGCCAGCGGCACCTCGACGCAAGAGCTGCAGCCAGCACCCGCGCCTGCACCTCTCTGTGATGGGGATGAGGGGCAGCAGCCCAGCTGCAGCTCCACCAGAAGGGCTGAGGACTGCCTGGAGGTGCCAGCTCCACCAGAGCCCTGGGATCGGATGCCCACAATTCTTTCAGAAGCGCCGGACTGTCCCAAGCCCACAGGTGACACATTGCCTCCCGACACTCATCCCTCTCCGAGAGGCAATCCCCCCATGAACATCACCTTCTATTCCCTTGAAGATTTGGAAGAAATCTCTGAGGATGAATTAGAAGAGTCCTTGGATCTGACACCCCCATCTTTGTCAGAAGCGCCGGGCTCTCCCAAGCCCACACATGACACATTGCCTCAGGAGAGGCATGCTGATCTGATAGGCAGTTCCCCCTTTAACATCGGCTTCTACTGCCTTGAGGATTTAGAAGAAATCTCTGAAGGTGAATTGGAAGAACCCTGGGATCTGACACCCCCATCTTTTTCACAAACACCGGCCTCTCCCAAGCACACACGTGATACCTTGTCTCCTGACACTCATCCTGACCCGAAAAGCAATGCCTCCATGACTATTGCCTTCTATTGCATGGAGGATTTGGAGGATATATCTGAAGATGAATCAGAAGAGCTCTGGGATCGGACACCCCCATCCTTTCCAGAAGCACCGGGCTCTCCCAAGAACACACATTGCACATCGCCTCATGAGAGAGGTCCCAGTGAGACAGGCAGTGCCACTGTCAACATGGCCTTCTATTGCCTTGAAGATTTGGAGGAAATCTCTGATGAAGAATTAGAAGAGCCCTTGGATCTTACGCCCCCACCTTTATCAGGAGGACAGGGCTCTCCCAAATGCACAAATGGCACATTGCCTAATGAAAGAGGTCCCGATGTGACAGACAATGCCTCCACGAACATGGCCTTCTATTGCATAGAGGATTTAGAGGAAATCTCTGAAGATGAATTAGAGGAGCCCTGGGATCTGACACCCCCTGCTCTTGCAGAAGCACAGCCCTCTCCCAGGCATACAGATGGCACACCAACTCACGAGACAAACCCTTTTCCCACAGGGAACAAGCCACTGAACATCCCTGTCTGTAGTAATGAGGATTTGGCAGACATCTCTGAGGAGGAATTCGAAGAGCCCTTGGAAAAGGAGGGGATTGCCCAAATCTGCACTACTGACTTGATGGATGCAATCTCCACTAGGAAAAGACCAAGGCCCTTAACCCCCGACAGGAAAATGTACATAGAGGTGCGTTGTGATAAAGAAATGCCCCAAGAGATGAAATATAGCACTCCTCTCGCACCAAAGCACTGTCCACTTCTTAAGGCCATAGATGCAAAGGAAGCTGCTGACATTTATAAGGCAGAGGCCTTTCACAAAATATTTTCTCACTCTCCACACACCCAGGGCAGTGGCCGCAGCACACCCAGTACCTCTGCTCGGCCAGACCATGTGCTCTCGTCCGTGTCCAACAAAGACACCGCCCACCCTCAGCCTGAGCTCGGAGGAGCATCAGGCAGCAACCCGAGGCAGAATGAAAAAGCAAATCACAAGAGGAGCCTCGCTTCCCCTTCCTCCCCTCCCACACCATCGCAGCAGGCTCAAGAGGAAAGGTGTCTTGAACACCTCCCACCAAAGAAGCGCTATCGCTCCTGCTGGCAATAGGGAGGCAAGGGGTTCCCTCTGCTACCCCAAGCTGCCACTGTCCTGCCACGTGCCAGCCCCTGAACATCTGCACCCCAGCCTGCCCTTCCCCCAGCACTGCTGCCCCACACACCTCCAGCAAAATCTCGTTGTTTTTCTTTTTCCCTCCCTTTCTGGGTAGTCTCTGATGTTTTCTAAATAAAATGACAGGTGCTGTTCTTATGTTATACTCTGGTGCGTGTTCCTTTTCGGCTAGCGGATACGTGTAAACTGCAACTAAGCTAGTCTTGGGGGAAGTAGGAGGAGGGTATAGGGACATTCTACCATACCTAGAAGAATGGTATTCCAGTAGAATAATTAAGCCATTCTTTACACTAGGCTCAAATGACTCTGAGGGATGACGTATATAATACGGCAGCATGAATGAGAAGAGAATGCTGTGAAAAGCATTCCACCAAATACTAGTTACTAGTGGAGTAGCTAGATTTCATGGATATTCATGCAACGCTAGTCCATCTCCAACTCTGCCAAGTACAAAAATGTACTCTTCGTAGAAGGGGTAGAGTGGAATATTAGAATTGATTTCTAAATGTTAGGGTTGAGTTAATGAGAATTAGATTAATTTTTAAAATTAAGGTTAGGATTTTTAAAAAACGGCTTCGTTAGAGGAGAAGAACACTGGGCAATGACGCTGGGTATGGGTAGGGTTTCTCAAGCTGATTGATATCAGAAGAGGATCCGTCGATTCAAGACCCAAAAAGGGCTCATAGAGCTACCATGCGTCAAGGCACTGGGAATATCATCCAAACCAGAGCTCTAAAATGGCGAAAGGGACTAAATGGGAGGCCTCTCTATTCTGCAGCCTCAGAGCTTTATTGCATAGCTCGGGTCGCCACATCCTCGTCCCCCTGCCATCCCACCCACTTCTCCGCTGAGAGCAGGAAAGCTGCCTCCAGCACAGCACGGAGATGCCAGCAAAAGAGGCACCATCGTGCCCTCCCCACGCCTAGGTCTCTCACTCCAATAGGCAGCACAAGGACAGCGTGCTCTCCATCTGCTTTCCTTTGCTCTGCTCTGCTTTGGACAAAGGTTTTGCAGACAGATCCAGATTCCTGCCAGCAGGAGGGGCACACAAAGGGATTTTGGCCATGCAACAAAGCTGCCACAGTCGGTGGCAGAGGTTTCTCCCCTTCCTACGCTTTGCCAAGGCGGCTCTGCCAAAACAGGTCATGATGGGCTGGGGGCTCTTGAAGGCTCAAAACCCAAGGCACAACTGGAGCCCTCCATGTCTCTGATTTCTTGATTTCCCCAAAGATGAGAGAGGCTACACTGATTCCCTGCAACTATTCCCTCTCCACCTTTATTTGGTCTCAAGCGGGACTGTCTCAGCCCTTCTAACCTGAGCCCTCTGCAGAGACTAAGCACTTCGTTCCTTTGGCTTATTAAGTGCTCCTAGAAACTGTGGCCACTTTGTTCCTACCTTCTGAAAGGAAGGGAAGGGAAAGACGGGACATTTCCAGATTTCCCCTGCAGCCCCTGGAGGAAACTGCACCATGGAGCACGTGGCTGGAGACTTGCATTCAGTCTCCAGCTCAGCCTTTCCTGTACCAGAGAGGTTGGCCTATGCCATGGCATCAAAGAGAAGACAAAATCACTTCCCACTGCGGGCATGGGCAGCGATGCAGCTTGCTCTCATGCAGAACCCTCTTAAAGTTGGACACATGCAATGAGAATGAAGTGATCTTTGGAACTACAAGCTCGCTTGTACTTTCCTGCTTTCACTGCCATTCTCTCATGAGAGTGATGACACTGTGCGCAGATGCCTAAGACTCCTGTTTGGTGGTGGTTGTGGGTGATGGGAGCCAGCGCTGCTCCCTTTTCTTTCCCTTTGTGTGTGTGTGTGTGTCCTGTTTGGTTTGGCTTGGATTATCACAGTGTTAATAGACAGTAGCAATGCTGTTCCTGCCCCACGTCATGCTGCCTCCCAGTGACAAAAAGCATCCTCCCTTGAGATGCCCCTGAAACTAGTGAGAGTAGATTCCAGTCCTCTCTCTGCTTCTGCCCACTTCCTCCAAGCACTTGAAGAGGAGCTAGATGGTCTCCAAGGGTCCTTTCCCCCAGCAATAACCCAGTGGAGGCAAACAAATCAGTCAGGGCTGCAACAAGAAAACAAAAATATTAAGTTACACATGTCCAATAAACTACCACCCTGAATATTTCAGGAGGGCTTTGTTGCCCACTTGTTGACCACTGAAGAAGGCCGGAGGACCCTGTTGCCCGGTGAGCCAGTGTCCCAGCTCCCTTACCCAGAGGTCAACCAGCAGGGCACACTGACACACTGGGCACGTGGCATGACACCAAACTGGGGGGATGGATTTTATTAGGCTCTGAGCTGAAAGACTTGCATACCCCAAGACCCCGCTCAGCCTTCCTCCGTTTGCCCCGCTGTCCCGAATGAGTGCTGAAAAAGAGCCAAGGGAAGATAGGTGGCCCTGCAAAGCTTGACTCACATTAATCCTGCCAGATCGGTAAGCACAGCCATGACACTGGTGAGTAAGTGATGGAGTAATGAGAGCAGCGGGAACATTTTTGGAGCATTTCTAGAAAGGCCCAAGGGTAATTTAACAGCATCCTCCCGCCTCTTGAGCCCCGTGTTAGGGAGAGCACAGCTAAAGAGCATGTGCTTTGTTGTGCTACAATCCTCCTCTCTTTCCACTGGACACACTGAGGGGCGAGGGTGGCTTCAAAGAAGACGCTGTCCCTCTTTTCCTTCCAGCACGTTTTGTGCCTAGAGTTTTTTCTCTCTATCTGGAAGCTACTTAGGTTTCATATAGAATTGTGTTCAGTCAATGAAATATTGAAGCATGACAGCTAAAGGGTAAACTACCCCTAGACAAGTCCCTTAGACATTTTGAGGTGCATCTTTCCGTCCTGCAGCAGGGAGGTGGACTGTCCTTTGAAAGAAAACCCAGCAGAGAGCTGTTGTTGCAGAACGGACAGAGGTGCCTTTGGTGGCAAAGCACTTGCTATGGCTGGGAGCAACCTCCATCCCACTAGAGAGGCCGTTGCTGAGGGATGGCAGGTGGCAAAGGCACCACACCGATGGCTCTGTGTTTGTGACATTGAAGGGTCTAAGGGCTGCTTGGTCCCCGCAGCTGTTTGCCAGCAGCTCTGGTGGAATGTTTGCTCTGGAACCTGCAGTCTCCCTGGACAACGTTAGAGGTTCGAGACTGTTTCCTCCCGAAGCTGGAGCATCTCTACGTTGTCCTGCCTTCTTTAAAGGATAGCTACTGCTTTTTCTTCCTATCTCCAGTCTGGAAGACCCTTCCAAGGGACAAGCGGCTGGGCTAAAGCAAGGGCTGACGAAATGGAGCGCAGCGGCCTAGGTGCAGCAGGCGACAGCGTGCGTGCCTGCCTTGAAGAGCGGGAGCAGGAGGCAAGAGAGGGCTCCTCTGTTCCTCCGCTGCCAGCCCGCCAGCCAGCCAGCGGCACCTCGACGCAAGAGCTGCAGCCAGCACCCGCGCCTGCACCTCTCTGTGATGGGGATGAGGGGCAGCAGCCCAGCTGCAGCTCCACCAGAAGGGCTGAGGACTGCCTGGAGGTGCCAGCTCCACCAGAGCCCTGGGATCTGATGCCCACAATTCTTTCAGAAGCGCCCGGCTCTCCCAAGCCCAAACGTGACACATTGTCTCCCGACACTCATCCCACTCCAAGAGGCAATTCCCCCATGAGCATCACCTTCTATTCCCTTCAAGATCTGGAAGATATCTCTGAGGATGAATTAGAAGGGTCCTTGGATGTGACACCCCCATCTTTGTCAGAAGCACCGGGCTCTCCCAAGCCCACACACGGCACATTGCCTCAGGAGAGGCATGCTGATCCGATAGGCAGTTCCCCCTTTAACATCGCCTTCTACTGCCTTGGGGATTTAGAAGAAATCTCTGAAGGTGAATTAGAAGAGCCCTGGGATTTGACACCCCCATCTCTTTCACAAACACCGGGCTCTCCCAAGCACACACGTGACACCTTGTCTCCTGACACTCATCCCGATCCGACAAGCAATGCCTCCGTGAGTATTGCCTTCGATTGCTCCAATGATGTGGAGGATATAACTGAAGATGAATCAGAAGAGCTCTGGGATCTGACACCCCCATCCTTTCCAGAAGCATCGGGCTCTCCCAAGAACACACATCAAACATCACCTCATGAGACAGGTCCCAGTGAGACAGGCAGTGCCACTGTCAACATGGCCTTCTATTGCCTTGATGATTTGGAGGAAATCTCTGATGAAGAATTAGAAGAGCCCTTGGATCTTACACCCCCACCTTTATCAGGAGGACAGGGCTCTCCCAAGCGCACACATGGCACATCATCTCATGAGAGAGGTCCCGATGCGACAGGTAATGACTCCATGAATATGGCCTTCTATTGCATAGAGGATTTAGAGGAAATCTCTGAAGATGAATTGGAACCGACCTGGGATCTGACAACCCCATCTCGTGCAGAAGCGCAGCCCTCTTCCATTCATACAGATGGCACACCGGCTCACGAGACAAACCCTTTTCCCACAGGGAACAAGCCACTGAACATCCATGTCTGTGGTAATGAGGATTTGGAAGACATCTCTGAGGAAGAATTCAAAGAGCCCTTGGAAAAGGAAGAGATTACCGAAATCTGCACTACAGACGTGATGGTTACAATCTCCATTAGGAAGAGACCAAGGCCCTTAACCCCCAAGAGGAAAATGTATATAGAGGTGTGTTGTGATAAAGAAGTGCCCCAAGAGATGAAAGATAGCACTCCCATCAAAGCACTGTCGTCTTCCTGAGGCCACAGATGCAATGGAAGCTGTTGGCATTTATAAGGCAGAGGCCTTTCACAGCACATTTTCTCCCTCTCCACACACTCAGGGCAGTGGCCGCAGCACACCCAGTACCTCTGCTTGGCCAGGCCACATGCTCTCGACTGTGGCCACCAAAAACACTGACCACCCTCAGCCTGAGCTCGGAGCAGCATCAGGCAGCAACTCGAGGCAGAATGAAAAAGCAAATCGCAAGAGGAGCCTCGCTTCCCCTTCCTCCCCTCCCACACCATCGCAGCAGGCTCAAGAGGAAAGGTGTCTTGACCACCTCCCGCCAAAGAAGCGCTATCGCTCCTGCTGCCAGTAGGGAGGCAAGGGGTTCCCTCTGCTACCCCAAGCTGCCACTGTCCTGCAACGTGCCAGCCCTTGAACATCTGCACCCCAGCCTGCCCTTCCCCCAGCACTGCTGCCCCACACACCTCCAGCAAGATCTTGTTTTTTTTTTTTTTTTTTTTTTCCCTTTCTAGGTAGTCTCTTATGTTTTGTAAATAAAATGACTGGTGCTGTTCTTAAATTGCACTCTGGTGTGTGTTCCTTATCGGCTAGCGGATACGTGAAAACTGCAACTAAGCTACTCTTGGGGGAAGAAGGAGGAGGGTCCGGGGATGTTCCAAAACACCTAGCAGAATGGTATTCCAGTAGAATAATTAAACCATTCTTTACACTAGGCTCAAATGACTGTGAGGATTTGAGTGAATAATACAAGAGCATGAATGAGAAGAGAATGCTGTGAACAGCTTTACACAAAATACTAGTTACTAGTGGAGGGGCTAGATTTCATGGACGTTCATGCAACGCTAGTCCATCTCCAACTCTGCCAAGTACAAAAATGTACTCTTTGTAATAGGGCTAGAATTGCAATGTTAGAATTGATTTCTAAGTGTTAGGATTAAATTAATTAGAATTAGATCAATTTTTAAAATTAAGATTAGAATTTTTAAATAACAGCTTTGTTAGAGGAAAAGAACACTGTGCAATGATGCTTGGGTATGGGTATGGTTTCTCAATCTGATTGATATCAGAAGAGGATCCGTCGATTCCAGACCCAAAAAGGGCTTCTAGAGCTGCCATGAGTCAAGGCACCGGGAATACCATCCAAACCATCGGGTTGCCACTTCCTCGTCCCCCTGCCATCCCACCCACTTCTCCGCTGAGAGCAGGAAAGCTGCCTCCAGCACAGCACGGAGATGCCAGCAAAAGAGGCACCATCGTGCCCTCCCCAAATCTAGATCTCTCACTCCAGTAGGCAGCACAAGGACAGCGCGCTCTTGATCTGCTTTCCTTTCTCCGCTCTGCTTTGGACAAGGCTTTGCAGACAGGTACAGATTCCTGCCAGCAGGAGGGGCACACAAAGGGATTTTGGCCATGCAACATGGCTTCCACAGTCGGTGGCAGAGGTTTCTCCCCTTCCTACGCTTTGCAAAAGCAGCTCTGCCAAAACAGGTCACGATGGGCTGGAAGCTCTTGAGGGCTTGAAACTCAAGGCAAAACTGGAGCCCTCCATGCCTCTGATTTCTTCTTTTCCCCAAAGATGTGGGAGGCTACACTGACTGCCTGCAACTATTCCCTCTCCACCTTTATTTGGTTTCAAGCATGGCTCTCTCAGCACCTCTAACCTGAACATTCTGCAGACACTAAGCACTGAATTCCTTTGGCTTTTCAAGTGCTCCTAGAAAGTGTGGCCACTTTGTTCCTATCTTCTGAAAGGAAGGGAAGGGAGGCACCAGCAAACATGGAACATTTCCACATTTCCCCTGCAGCCCCTGGAGGAAACTGCACCATGGAGCACATGGCTGGAGACTTGCATTCAGTCTCCAGCTCAGCCTTTCCTGTACCAGAGAGGTTTGCCTATGCCATGACATCAAAGAGAAGACAAAATCACTTCCCACTGCGGGCATGGGCAGCGATGCTTGCGATCTTGCCAGCGATGGACAGCGATGGACAGCGATCTTGCTGTCATGCAGAACCCTCTTAAAGTTGGACACATGCAATGAGAATGAAGTGATCTTTGGAACTACGAGCTCGCTTGTACTTCCCCACTTTCACTGCCATTCTCTCATCAGAGCGATGACACTGTGCGCAGATGCCTAAGACTCCTGTTTGGTGGTAGTTGGGGGTGATGGGAGCCAGTGCTGCTCCCTTTTCTTTCCTTTTGTGTGTGTGTCTTGTTTGGTTTGGCTTGGATTATCACAGTGTTAATAGATAGTAGCAATGCTGTTCCTGCCGTACGTCATGCTGCCTCCCAATGACAAAAAGCATCCTCCCTTGAGATGCCCCTGAGACTACTGAGAGTAGATTCCAGTCCTCTCTCTGCTTCTGCCCACTTCCTTCAAGCGCTTGAAGAGGAGCTAGATGATCTCCAAGGGTCTTTTCCCCAGCACTAACCCAGTGGAGGCAAACAAATCAGTCAGGGCTGCAAGAAGAAAACAAAAATATTAAGTTACACAGGTCCAATAAACTATCTCCTCGAATATTTCAGGAACACTTTGCTGCCCAGTTGTTGGCCATTCAAGAACGCTGGAGGACGGTCTTGCCCGGTGAGCCAAAGTCCCAGCTCCCTTACCCAGGGGTCAAACAGCAGGACACATTAACACACTGGACATGTGGCATTACACCAAACTGGGGGGATGGATTTTATTAGGCTCTGAGCTGAAAGACTTGCATAGGCCAAGACCTCGTTCAGCCTTCGTCCTTCAACCCCGCTGTCTCGAATGAGTGCCGAAAAAGAGCAAAGGGAAGATAGGTGGCCCTGCAAAGCTTGACTCACTTTAATCCTGCCAGATCAGTAAGCACAGCCATGACACTGGTGAGTAAGTGATGGAGTAATGAGAGCAGCGGGAACATTTTTGGAGCATTTCTAGAAAGGCCCAAGGGTAATTTAACAGCATCCTCCCGCCTCTTGAGTCCCGTGTTAGGGAGAGCACAGCTAAAGAGCATGTGCTTTGTTGTGCTACAATCCTCCTCTCTATCCACTGGACATACTGAGGGACGAGGGTGGCTTCAAAGAAGATGCTGTCCCTCTTTTCCTTCCAGCACGTTTCATACCTAGTGCTTTTTCTCTCTAGCTCGAAGCTCTATAGGTTTCATATAGAATTGTGTTCAGTCAATGAAATATTGAAGCATGACAGCTAAAGGGTAAACTACCCCTAGACAAGTCCCTTAGACATTGTGAGGTGTAGCTTTCCGTCCTGCAGCCGGGAGGTGGACTGCCCTTTTGAAAGAAAACCCAGCAGAGAGCTGTTGTTGCAGAACGGACAGAGGTGCCTTTGGTGGCAAAGCACTTGCTATGGCTGGGAGCAACCTCCATCCCACTGGAGAGGCCGTTGCTGAGGGATGGCACGTGGCAAAGGCACCACACCGATGGCTCTGTGTTTGTGACATTGAAGGGTCTAAGGGCTGCTTGGCCCTCGCAGCTGGTTGCCAGCGGCTCTGGCGGAATGTTTGCTCTGGAACCTGCAGTCTCCGTGGACAACGTTAGAGGTTCGAGACTGTTTCCTCCCGAAGTTGGAGCATCTCTACGTTGTCCTGCCTTCTTTAAAGGATAGATACTGCTTTTTCTTCCTGTATCAAGTCAGGAAGACCCTTCCGAGGGACAAACGGCTGGGCTAAAGCAAGGGCTGACCCAATGGAGCGCAGCGGCCTAGGTGCAGCAGGCGACAGCGTGCGTGCCTGCCTTGAAGAGCGGGAGCAGGAGGCAAGAGAGGGCTCCTCTGTTCCTCCGCTGCCAGCCCGCCAGCCAGCCAGCGGCACCTGGACGCAAGAGCTGCAGCCAGCACCCGCGCCTGCACCTCTCTGTGATGGGGATGAGGGGCAGCAGCCCAGCTGCAGCTCCCCCAGAAGGGCTGAGGACTGCCTGGAGGTGCCAGCTCCACCAGAGCCCTGGGATCTGATGCCCACAAATCATTCAGAAGCGCCGGGCTGTCCCAAGCCCACTCATGACACATTGCCTCAAAATATGCATCCTGAACCGACAGGCAAGGCCTTCATAAAAAATGCCTTCTATTTCATTGAGGATCTGGAGGAAATATCTGAAGAGGAATTAGAAGACACCTGGGATCTGACACCCCCATCTTTGTCAGAAGTACAGCCCTCTCCCCGGCATAGAGATGGCGCATTAGATCACGAGCCAGACCCCTTTCCCACAGCCCACAAGCCACTGAACATCACTTTCTGTGCTAATGAGGATTTTGAAGAGAGCTGCAAGGAAGAATTTGATGAGCCCTTGGAAAAGGAGGAATTTGTTCGAATCTGCATTACTGATTTGTTGCTTTCAATCTCCACAAAGAAGAGACCAAGGCTCTTACCCCACAACAGGAAAATGTATATAGAGGTGCGTCGTTACAATGAAATGGCCCAAGAGGTGAAAAGTAGCACTCCACTCCCAGCAGACCACTGCTGCCTTCCGGAGGCCACAGATGCAATGGAAGCTGCTGGTATCTCCAAGGCAGAGGCCTTTCACAGGACATTTTCTACCTCTCCACACACCCAGGGCAGGGAATGCAGCACCCCCAATACCTCTGCTCGGCCAGACCCTGTGCTCTCAACCGTGGCCAAAAAACACACCGACCATCCTCAGCCTGAGCTCGGAGGAGCTTCAGGCAGCAACCCGAGGCAGAATGAAAAAGCGAATCGCAAGAGGAGCCTCGCTTCCCCTTCCTCCCCTCCCACACCATCGCAGCAGGCTCAAGAGGAAAGGTGTCTTGAACACCTCCCACCAAAGAAGCGCTATCGCTCCTGCTGCCAGTAGGGAGGCAAGGGGTTCCCTCTGCTACCCCAAGCTGCCACTGTCCTGCCACGTGCCAGCCCCTGAACATCTGCACCCCAGCCTGCCCTTCCCCCAGCACTGCTGCCTCACAGGCCTCCAGCAAAATCTCGTTTTCTTTTTTTTCCTTTCCTCCCTCTTTCTAGGTAGTCTCTTATGTTTTCTAAATAAAATGACAGGTTCTGTTCTTCAGTTACGCTCTGGTGTGTGTTCCTTATTGGCTAGCGGATACGTGAAAACTGCAACTAAGCTACTCTTGAGGGAAAGAGAAGGAGGGTACAGCAACTATCCACCACACCTAGAAAAATGGTATTCCAATAGAATAATTAAGCCATTCTTTACACTATGCTGAAATGACTCTGAGAATTCAAGTGAATAATCCGAGAACATGAATGAGAAGAGAATGCTGTGAAAAGCATTACACAAAATACTAGTTACTAGTGGAGTGGCTAGATTTCATGGATGTTTATGCAACGCTAGTCCATCTCCAACTCTGCCAAGTACAAAAATGTATTCTTTGTAGAAGGGATAGAATTATAATATTAGAATAGATTTCTAACTGTCAGAATTAACTTAATTAGAATTAAAATAATTTTTAAAGTTAAGGTTAGAGTTTTTAAATAATAGCTTTGTTAGAGGAAAAGAACACTGGGCAATGATGCTTGGGCATGGGTAGGATTTATCAAGCTAATATCAGAAGAGGATCCGTCGATTCCAGACCAAAAAGGCCCATAGACCTGCCATGAGTCAAGGCACCGGGAATACCATCCAAATTGGAGCTAAATGGGAGGCCTCTCTATTCTGCAGCCTGGGAGCTTTATTGCAGGGAGCCAAGCTTGCGTAGGTCAGGTCGCCACTTCCTCATCCCCCTGACATCCCACCCACTTCTCCGCTGAGAGCAGGAAAGCTGCCTCCAGCACAGCATGGAGATGCCAGCAAAAGAGGCACCATCGTGCCCTCCCCACGCCTAGGTCTCTCACTCCAGTAGGCAGCACAAGGACAGCGTGCTCTCCATCTGCTTTCCTTTGCTCTGCTCTGCTTTGGACAAGGCTTTGCAGACAGGTCCAGATTCCTGCCAGCAGGAGGGGCACACAAAGGGATTTTGGCCATGCAACACGGCTGCCACAGTCGGTGGCAGAGGTTTCTCCCCTTCCCAAGCTTTGCCAAAGCGGCTCTGCCAAAACACATCACGATGGGCTGGAGGCTCTTGAAGGCTCGAAACCCAAGGCACAACTGGAGGCCTCCATGTCTCTGATTTTTGGATTTCTCCAAAGATGAGAGAGGCTACACTGATTCCCTGCAACTATTCCCTCTCCACCTTTACTTGGTCTCAGGTGCGGCTGTCTCAGCCCTTCTAACCTGAGCCCTCTTCAGAGACTAAGCACTGCATTACTTTGGCTTTTCAAGTGCTCCTAGAAACTGTGGCCACTTTGTTCCTACCTTCTGAAAGGAAGGGAAGGGAGGCTCCAGCAAAGACGGGACATTTCCAGATTTCCCCTGCAGCCCCTGGAGGAAACTGCACCATGGAGCACGTGGCTGGAGACTTGCATTCAGTCTCCAGCTCAGCCTTCCATGTACCAGAGAGCTTTGCCTATGCCATGGCATCAAAGAGAAGGCAAATTCACTTCCCACTGCGGGCATGGGCAGCGATGCAGCTTGCTCTCATGCAGAACCCTCTTAAAGTTGGACACATGCAATGAGAATGAAGTGATCTTTGGAACTACGAGCTCGCTTGTACTTTCCCACTTTCATTGCCATTCTCTCATCAGAGCGATGACACTGTGCGCAGATGCCTAAGACTCCTGTTTAGTGGTAGTTGGGGGTGATGGGAGCCAGTGCTGCTCCCTTTTCTTTCCTTTTGTGTGTGTGTCTTGTTTGGTTTGGCTTGGATTATCACAGTGTTAATAGACTGTAGCAATGCTGTTCCTGCCGTACATCCTGCTGCCTCCCAATGACAAAAAGCATCCTCCCTTGAGATGCCCCTGAGACTACTGAGAGTAGACTCCAGTCCTCTCTCTGCTTCTGCCCACTTCCTTCAAGCGCTTGAAGAGGAGCTAGATGATCTCCAAGGGTCTTTTCCCCAGCACTAACCCAGTGGAGGCAAACAAATCAGTCAGGGCTGCAAGAAGAAAACAAAAATATTAAGTTACACAGGTCCAATAAACTATCTCCTCGAATATTTCAGGAACACTTTGCTGCCCAGTTGTTGGCCATTCAAGAACGCTGGAGGACGGTCTTGCCCGGTGAGCCAATGTCCTAGCTCCCTTACCCAGGGGTCAAACAGCAGGACACACTGACACACTGGACACGTGGCATTACACCAAACTGGGGGGATGGATTTTATTAGGCTCTGAGCTGAAAGACTTGCATACATCAAGACGCCGCTCAGCCTTCGTCCTTCAACCCCGCTGTCTCGAATGAGTGCCGGAAAAGAGCAAAGGGAAGATAGGTGGCCCTGCAAAGCTTGACTCACTTTAATCCTGCCAAATCAGTAAGCACAGCCATGACACTGGTGAGAAAATGATGGAGTAATGAGAGCAGCGGGAACATTTCTGGAGCATTTCTAGAAAGGCCCAAGGGTAATTTAACAGCATCCTCCCGCCTCTTGAGTCCCGTGTTAGGGAGAGCACAGCTAAAGAGCATGTGCTTTGTTGTGCTACAATCCTCCTCTCTATCCACTGGACATACTGAGGGGCGAGGGTGGCTTCAAAGAAGATGCTGTCCCTCTTTTCCTTCCAGCACGTTTCATACCTAGTGCTTTTTCTCTCTAGCTCGAAGTTCTATAGGTTTCATATAGAATTGTGTTCAGTCAATGAAATATTGAAGCATGACAGCTAAAGGGTAAACTACCCCTAGACAAGTCCCTTAGACATTGTGAGGTGTAGCTTTCCGTCCTGCAGCAGGGAGGTGGACTGTCCTTTTGAAAGAAAACCCAGCAGAGGGCTGTTGTTGCAGATCGGACAGAGGTGCCTTTGGTGGCAAAGCACTTGCTATGGCTGGGAGCAACCTCCATCCCACTGGAGAGGCTGTTGCTGAGGGATGGCAGGTGGCAAAGGCACCACACAGATGGCTCTGTGTTTGTGACATTGAAGGGTCTAAGGGCTGCTTGGCCCCCGCAGCTGGTTGCCAGCGGCTCTGGCGGAATGTTTGCTCTGGAACCTGCAGTCTCCGTGGACAACTTTAGAGGTTCGAGACGGTTTCCTCCCGAAGCTGGAGCATCTCTACGTTGTCCTGCCTTCTTTAAAGGATAGATACTGCTTTTTCTTCCTGTATCAAGTCAGGAAGACCCTTCCGAGGGACAAACGGCTGGGCTAAAGCAAGGGCTGACCCA
Source organism: Tinamus guttatus (assembly GCF_059628265.1). Taxonomy (NCBI): domain Eukaryota; kingdom Metazoa; phylum Chordata; class Aves; order Tinamiformes; family Tinamidae; genus Tinamus; species Tinamus guttatus. The sequence goes on along the minus strand of NW_028289131.1, from coordinate 405,560 downwards.
ATGGAGCGCAGCGGCCTAGGTGCAGCAGGCGACAGCGTGCGTGCCTGCCTTGAAGAGCGGGAGCAGGAGGCAAGAGAGGGCTCCTCTGTTCCTCCGCTGCCAGCCCGCCAGCCAGCCAGCGGCACCTCGACGCAAGAGCTGCAGCCAGCACCCGCGCCTGCACCTCTCTGTGATGGGGATGAGGGGCAGCAGCCCAGCTGCAGCTCCAGCAGAAGGGCTGAGGACTGCCTGGAGGTGCCAGCTCCACCAGAGCCCTGGGATCTGATGCCCACAAATCATTCAGAAGCGCCGGGCTGTCCCAAGCCCACTCATGACACATTGCCTCAAAATATGCATCCTGAACCGACAGGCAAGGCCTTCATAAAAAATGCCTTCTATTTCATTGAGGATCTGGAGGAAATATCTGAAGAGGAATTAGAAGACACCTGGGATCTGACACCCCCATCTTTGTCAGAAGTACAGCCCTCTCCCCGGCATAGAGATGGCGCATTAGATCACGAGCCAGACCCCTTTCCCACAGCCCACAAGCCACTGAACATCACTTTCTGTGCTAATGAGGATTTTGAAGAGAGCTGCAAGGAAGAATTTGATGAGCCCTTGGAAAAGGAGGAATTTGTTCGAATCTGCATTACTGATTTGTTGCTTTCAATCTCCACAAAGAAGAGACCAAGGCTCTTACCCCACAACAGGAAAATGTATATAGAGGTGCGTCGTTACAATGAAATGGCCCAAGAGGTGAAAAGTAGCACTCCACTCCCAGCAGACCACTGCTGCCTTCCAGAGGCCACAGATGCAATGGAAGCTGCTGGTATCTCCAAGGCAGAGGCCTTTCACAGGACATTTTCTACCTCTCCACACACCCAGGGCAGGGAATGCAGCACCCCCAATACCTCTGCTCGGCCAGACCCTCTGCTCTCAACCGTGGCCAACAAACACACCGACCATCCTCAGGCTGAGCTCGGAGGAGCTTCAGGCAGCAACCCGAGGCAGAATGAAAAAGCGAATCGCAAGAGGAGCCTCGCTTCCCCTTCCTCCCCTCCCACACCATCGCAGCAGGGTCAAGAGGAAAGGTGTCTTGAACACCTCCCACCAAAGAAGCGCTATCGCTCCTGCTGCCAGTAGGGAGGCAAGGGGTTCCCTCTGCTACCCCGAGCTGCCACTGTCCTCCCACGTGCCAGCCCCTGAACATCTGCACCCCAGCCTGCCCTTCCCCCAGCACTGCTGCCTCACAGGCCTCCAGCAAAATCTCGTTTTCTTTTTTTTCCTTTCCTCCCTCTTTCTAGGTAGTCTCTTATGTTTTCTAAATAAAATGACAGGTTCTGTTCTTCAGTTACGCTCTGGTGTGTGTTCCTTATTGGCTAGCGGATACGTGAAAACTGCAACTAAGCTACTCTTGAGGGAAAGAGAAGGAGGGTACAGCAACTATCCACCACACCTAGAAAAATGGTATTCCAATAGAATAATTAAGCCATTCTTTACACTATGCTGAAATGACTCTGAGAATTCAAGTGAATAATCCGAGAACATGAATGAGAAGAGAATGCTGTGAAAAGCATTACACAAAATACTAGTTACTAGTGGAGTGGCTAGATTTCATGGATGTTTATGCAACGCTAGTCCATCTCCAACTCTGCCAAGTACAAAAATGTATTCTTTGTAGAAGGGATAGAATTATAATATTAGAATAGATTTCTAACTGTCAGAATTAACTTAATTAGAATTAAAATCATTTTTAAAGTTAAGGTTAGAGTTTTTAAATAATAGCTTTGTTAGAGGAAAAGAACACTGGGCAATGATGCTTGGGCATGGGTAGGATTTATCAAGCTAATATCAGAAGAGGATCCGTCGATTCCAGACCAAAAAGTCCCATAGACCTGCCATGAGTCAAGGCACCGGGAATACCATCCAAATTGGAGCTAAATGGGAGGCCTCTCTATTCTGCAGCCTGGGAGCTTTATTGCAGGGAGCCAAGCTTGCGTAGGTCAGGTCGCCACTTCCTCATCCCCCTGACATCCCACCCACTTCTCCGCTGAGAGCAGGAAAGCTGCCTCCAGCACAGCATGGAGATGCCAGCAAAAGAGGCACCATCGTGCCCTCCCCACGCCTAGGTCTCTCACTCCAGTAGGCAGCACAAGGACAGCGTGCTCTCCATCTGCTTTCCTTTGCTCTGCTCTGCTTTGGACAAGGCTTTGCAGCCAGGTCCAGATTCCTGCCAGCAGGAGGGGCACACAAAGGGATTTTGGCCATGCAACACGGCTGCCACAGTCGGTGGCAGAGGTTTCTCCCCTTCCCAAGCTTTGCCAAAGCGGCTCTGCCAAAACACATCACGATGGGCTGGAGGCTCTTGAAGGCTCGAAACCCAAGGCACAACTGGAGGCCTCCATGTCTCTGATTTTTGGATTTCTCCAAAGATGAGAGAGGCTACAGTGATTCCCTGCAACTATTCCCTCTCCACCTTTACTTGGTCTCAGGTGCGGCTGTCTCAGCCCTTCTAACCTGAGCCCTCTTCAGAGACTAAGCACTGCATTACTTTGGCTTTTCAAGTGCTCCTAGAAACTGTGGCCACTTTGTTCCTACCTTCTGAAAGGAAGGGAAGGGAGGCTCCAGCAAAGACGGGACATTTCCAGATTTCCCCTGCAGCCCCTGGAGGAAACTGCACCATGGAGCACGTGGCTGGAGACTTGCATTCAGTCTCCAGCTCAGCCTTCCATGTACCAGAGAGCTTTGCCTATGCCATGGCATCAAAGAGAAGGCAAATTCACTTCCCACTGCGGGCATGGGCAGCGATGCAGCTTGCTCTCATGCAGAACCCTCTTAAAGTTGGACACATGCAATGAGAATGAAGTGATCTTTGGAACTACGAGCTCGCTTGTACTTCCCCACTTTCACTGCCATTCTCTCATCAGAGCGATGACACTGTGCGCAGATGCCTAAGACTCCTGTTTAGTGGTAGTTGGGGGTGATGGGAGCCAGTGCTGCTCCCTTTTCTTTCCTTTTGTGTGTGTGTCTTGTTTGGTTTGGCTTGGATTATCACAGTGTTAATAGACTGTAGCAATGCTGTTCCTGCCGTACATCCTGCTGCCTCCCAATGACAAAAAGCATCCTCCCTTGAGATGCCCCTGAGACTACTGAGAGTAGACTCCAGTCCTCTCTCTGCTTCTGCCCACTTCCTTCAAGCGCTTGAAGAGGAGCTAGATGATCTCCAAGGGTCTTTTCCCCAGCACTAACCCAGTGGAGGCAAACAAATCAGTCAGGGCTGCAAGAAGAAAACAAAAATATTAAGTTACACAGGTCCAATAAACTATCTCCTCGAATATTTCAGGAACACTTTGCTGCCCAGTTGTTGGCCATTCAAGAACGCTGGAGGACGGTCTTGCCCGGTGAGCCAATGTCCTAGCTCCCTTACCCAGGGGTCAAACAGCAGGACACACTGACACACTGGACACGTGGCATTACACCAAACTGGGGGGATGGATTTTATTAGGCTCTGAGCTGAAAGACTTGCATACACCAAGACGCCGCTCAGCCTTCGTCCTTCAACCCCGCTGTCTCGAATGAGTGCCGGAAAAGAGCAAAGGGAAGATAGGTGGCCCTGCAAAGCTTGACTCACTTTAATCCTGCCAAATCAGTAAGCACAGCCATGACACTGGTGAGTAAGTGATGGAGTAATGAGAGCAGCGGGAACATTTCTGGAGCATTTCTAGAAAGGCCCAAGGGTAATTTAACAGCATCCTCCCGCCTCTTGAGTCCCGTGTTAGGGAGAGCACAGCTAAAGAGCATGTGCTTTGTTGTGCTACAATCCTCCTCTCTATCCACTGGACATACTGAGGGGCGAGGGTGGCTTCAAAGAAGATGCTGTCCCTCTTTTCCTTCCAGCACGTTTCATACCTAGTGCTTTTTCTCTCTAGCTCGAAGTTCTATAGGTTTCATATAGAATTGTGTTCAGTCAATGAAATATTGAAGCATGACAGCTAAAGGGTAAACTACCCCTAGACAAGTCCCTTAGACATTGTGAGGTGTAGCTTTCCATCCTGCAGCAGGGAGGTGGACTGTCCTTTTGAAAGAAAACCCAGCAGAGGGCTGTTGTTGCAGATCGGACAGAGGTGCCTTTGGTGGCAAAGCACTTGCTATGGCTGGGAGCAACCTCCATCCCACTGGAGAGGCTGTTGCTGAGGGATGGCAGGTGGCAAAGGCACCACACAGATGGCTCTGTGTTTGTGACATTGAAGGGTCTAAGGGCTGCTTGGCCCCCGCAGCTGGTTGCCAGCGGCTCTGGCGGAATGTTTGCTCTGGAACCTGCAGTCTCCGTGGACAACTTTAGAGGTTCGAGACGGTTTCCTCCCGAAGTTGGAGCATCTCTACGTTGTCCTGCCTTCTTTAAAGGATAGATACTGCTTTTTCTTCCTGTATCAAGTCAGGAAGACCCTTCCGAGGCACAAGCGGCTGGGCTAAAGCAGGGGCTGACCCAATGGAGCGCAGCGGCCTAGGTGCAGCAGGCGACAGCGTGCGTGCCTGCCTTGAAGAGCGGGAGCAGGAGGCAAGAGAGGGCTCCTCTGTTCCTCCGCTGCCAGCCCGCCAGCCAGCCAGCGGCACCTCGACGCAAGAGCTGCAGCCAGCACCCGCGCCTGCACCTCTCTGTGATGGGGATGAGGGGCAGCAGCCCAGCTGCAGCTGCACCAGAAGGGCTGAGGACTGCCTGGAGGTGCCAGCTCCACCAGAGCCCTGGGATCTGATGCCCACAAATCATTCAGAAGCGCCGGGCTGTCCCAAGCCCACTCATGACACATTGCCTCAAAATATGCATCCTGAACCGACAGGCAAGGCCTTCATAAAAAATGCCTTCTATTTCATTGAGGATCTGGAGGAAATATCTGAAGAGGAATTAGAAGACACCTGGGATCTGACACCCCCATCTTTGTCAGAAGTACAGCCCTCTCCCCGGCATAGAGATGGCGCATTAGATCACGAGCCAGACCCCTTTCCCACAGCCCACAAGCCACTGAACATCACTTTCTGTGCTAATGAGGATTTTGAAGAGAGCTGCAAGGAAGAATTTGATGAGCCCTTGGAAAAGGAGGAATTTGTTCGAATCTGCATTACTGATTTGTTGCTTTCAATCTCCACAAAGAAGAGACCAAGGCTCTTACCCCACAACAGGAAAATGTATATAGAGGTGCGTCGTTACAATGAAATGGCCCAAGAGGTGAAAAGTAGCACTCCACTCCCAGCAGACCACTGCTGCCTTCCGGAGGCCACAGATGCAATGGAAGCTGCTGGTATCTCCAAGGCAGAGGCCTTTCACAGGACATTTTCTACCTCTCCACACACCCAGGGCAGGGAATGCAGCACCCCCAATACCTCTGCTCGGCCAGACCCTGTGCTCTCAACCGTGGCCAACAAACACACCGACCATCCTCAGCCTGAGCTCGGAGGAGCTTCAGGCAGCAACCCGAGGCAGAATGAAAAAGCGAATCGCAAGAGGAGCCTCGCTTCCCCTTCCTCCCCTCCCACACCATCGCAGCAGGCTCAAGAGGAAAGGTGTCTTGAACACCTCCCACCAAAGAAGCGCTATCGCTCCTGCTGCCAGTAGGGAGGCAAGGGGTTCCCTCTGCTACCCCGAGCTGCCACTGTCCTGCCACGTGCCAGCCCCTGAACATCTGCACCCCAGCCTGCCCTTCCCCCAGCACTGCTGCCTCACAGGCCTCCAGCAAAATCTCGTTTTCTTTTTTTTCCTTTCCTCCCTCTTTCTAGGTAGTCTCTTATGTTTTCTAAATAAAATGACAGGTTCTGTTCTTCAGTTACGCTCTGGTGTGTGTTCCTTATTGGCTAGCGGATACGTGAAAACTGCAACTAAGCTACTCTTGAGGGAAAGAGAAGGAGGGTACAGCAACTATCCACCACACCTAGAAAAATGGTATTCCAATAGAATAATTAAGCCATTCTTTACACTATGCTGAAATGACTCTGAGAATTCAAGTGAATAATCCGAGAACATGAATGAGAAGAGAATGCTGTGAAAAGCATTACACAAAATACTAGTTACTAGTGGAGTGGCTAGATTTCATGGATGTTTATGCAACGCTAGTCCATCTCCAACTCTGCCAAGTACAAAAATGTATTCTTTGTAGAAGGGATAGAATTATAATATTAGAATAGATTTCTAACTGTCAGAATTAACTTAATTAGAATTAAAATCATTTTTAAAGTTAAGGTTAGAGTTTTTAAATAATAGCTTTGTTAGAGGAAAAGAACACTGGGCAATGATGCTTGGGCATGGGTAGGATTTATCAAGCTAATATCAGAAGAGGATCCGTCGATTCCAGACCAAAAAGGCCCATAGACCTGCCATGAGTCAAGGCACCGGGAATACCATCCAAATTGGAGCTAAATGGGAGGCCTCTCTATTCTGCAGCCTGGGAGCTTTATTGCAGGGAGCCAAGCTTGCGTAGGTCAGGTCGCCACTTCCTCATCCCCCTGACATCCCACCCACTTCTCCGCTGAGAGCAGGAAAGCTGCCTCCAGCACAGCATGGAGATGCCAGCAAAAGAGGCACCATCGTGCCCTCCCCACGCCTAGGTCTCTCACTCCAGTAGGCAGCACAAGGACAGCGTGCTCTCCATCTGCTTTCCTTTGCTCTGCTCTGCTTTGGACAAGGCTTTGCAGCCAGGTCCAGATTCCTGCCAGCAGGAGGGGCACACAAAGGGATTTTGGCCATGCAACACGGCTGCCACAGTCGGTGGCAGAGGTTTCTCCCCTTCCCAAGCTTTGCCAAAGCGGCTCTGCCAAAACACATCACGATGGGCTGGAGGCTCTTGAAGGCTCGAAACCCAAGGCACAACTGGAGGCCTCCATGTCTCTGATTTTTGGATTTCTCCAAAGATGAGAGAGGCTACAGTGATTCCCTGCAACTATTCCCTCTCCACCTTTACTTGGTCTCAGGTGCGGCTGTCTCAGCCCTTCTAACCTGAGCCCTCTTCAGAGACTAAGCACTGCATTACTTTGGCTTTTCAAGTGCTCCTAGAAACTGTGGCCACTTTGTTCCTACCTTCTGAAAGGAAGGGAAGGGAGGCTCCAGCAAAGACGGGACATTTCCAGATTTCCCCTGCAGCCCCTGGAGGAAACTGCACCATGGAGCACGTGGCTGGAGACTTGCATTCAGTCTCCAGCTCAGCCTTCCATGTACCAGAGAGCTTTGCCTATGCCATGGCATCAAAGAGAAGGCAAATTCACTTCCCACTGCGGGCATGGGCAGCGATGCAGCTTGCTCTCATGCAGAACCCTCTTAAAGTTGGACACATGCAATGAGAATGAAGTGATCTTTGGAACTACGAGCTCGCTTGTACTTCCCCACTTTCACTGCCATTCTCTCATCAGAGCGATGACACTGTGCGCAGATGCCTAAGACTCCTGTTTAGTGGTAGTTGGGGGTGATGGGAGCCAGTGCTGCTCCCTTTTCTTTCCTTTTGTGTGTGTGTCTTGTTTGGTTTGGCTTGGATTATCACAGTGTTAATAGACTGTAGCAATGCTGTTCCTGCCGTACATCCTGCTGCCTCCCAATGACAAAAAGCATCCTCCCTTGAGATGCCCCTGAGACTACTGAGAGTAGACTCCAGTCCTCTCTCTGCTTCTGCCCACTTCCTTCAAGCGCTTGAAGAGGAGCTAGATGATCTCCAAGGGTCTTTTCCCCAGCACTAACCCAGTGGAGGCAAACAAATCAGTCAGGGCTGCAAGAAGAAAACAAAAATATTAAGTTACACAGGTCCAATAAACTATCTCCTCGAATATTTCAGGAACACTTTGCTGCCCAGTTGTTGGCCATTCAAGAACGCTGGAGGACGGTCTTGCCCGGTGAGCCAATGTCCTAGCTCCCTTACCCAGGGGTCAAACAGCAGGACACACTGACACACTGGACACGTGGCATTACACCAAACTGGGGGGATGGATTTTATTAGGCTCTGAGCTGAAAGACTTGCATACACCAAGACGCCGCTCAGCCTTCGTCCTTCAACCCCGCTGTCTCGAATGAGTGCCGGAAAAGAGCAAAGGGAAGATAGGTGGCCCTGCAAAGCTTGACTCACTTTAATCCTGCCAAATCAGTAAGCACAGCCATGACACTGGTGAGAAAATGATGGAGTAATGAGAGCAGCGGGAACATTTCTGGAGCATTTCTAGAAAGGCCCAAGGGTAATTTAACAGCATCCTCCCGCCTCTTGAGTCCCGTGTTAGGGAGAGCACGGCTAAAGAGCATGTGCTTTGTTGTGCTACAATCCTCCTCTCTATCCACTGGACATACTGAGGGGCGAGGGTGGCTTCAAAGAAGATGCTGTCCCTCTTTTCCTTCCAGCACGTTTCATACCTAGTGCTTTTTCTCTCTAGCTCGAAGTTCTATAGGTTTCATATAGAATTGTGTTCAGTCAATGAAATATTGAAGCATGACAGCTAAAGGGTAAACTACCCCTAGACAAGTCCCTTAGACATTGTGAGGTGTAGCTTTCCGTCCTGCAGCAGGGAGGTGGACTGTCCTTTTGAAAGAAAACCCAGCAGAGGGCTGTTGTTGCAGATCGGACAGAGGTGCCTTTGGTGGCAAAGCACTTGCTATGGCTGGGAGCAACCTCCATCCCACTGGAGAGGCCGTTGCTGAGGGATGGCAGGTGGCAAAGGCACCACACCGATGGCTCTGTGTTTGTGACATTGAAGGGTCTAAGGGCTGCTTGGCCCCCGCAGCTGGTTGCCAGCGGCTCTGGCGGAATGTTTGCTCTGGAACCTGCAGTCTCCGTGGACAACTTTAGAGGTTCGAGACGGTTTCCTCCCGAAGTTGGAGCATCTCTACGTTGTCCTGCCTTCTTTAAAGGATAGATACTGCTTTTTCTTCCTGTATCAAGTCAGGAAGACCCTTCCGAGGGACAAACGGCTGGGCTAAAGCAAGGGCTGACCCAATGGAGCGCAGCGGCCTAGGTGCAGCAGGCGACAGCGTGCGTGCCTGCCTTGAAGAGCGGGAGCAGGAGGCAAGAGAGGGCTCCTCTGTTCCTCCGCTGCCAGCCCGCCAGCCAGCCAGCGGCACCTCGACGCAAGAGCTGCAGCCAGCACCCGCGCCTGCACCTCTCTGTGATGGGGATGAGGGGCAGCAGCCCAGCTGCAGCTCCCCCAGAAGGGCTGAGGACTGCCTGGAGGTGCCAGCTCCACCAGAGCCCTGGGATCTGATGCCCACAAATCATTCAGAAGCGCCGGGCTGTCCCAAGCCCACTCATGACACATTGCCTCAAAATATGCATCCTGAACCGACAGGCAAGGCCTTCATAAAAAATGCCTTCTATTTCATTGAGGATCTGGAGGAAATATCTGAAGAGGAATTAGAAGACACCTGGGATCTGACACCCCCATCTTTGTCAGAAGTACAGCCCTCTCCCCGGCATAGAGATGGCGCATTAGATCACGAGCCAGACCCCTTTCCCACAGCCCACAAGCCACTGAACATCACTTTCTGTGCTAATGAGGATTTTGAAGAGAGCTGCAAGGAAGAATTTGATGAGCCCTTGGAAAAGGAGGAATTTGTTCGAATCTGCATTACTGATTTGTTGCTTTCAATCTCCACAAAGAAGAGACCAAGGCTCTTACCCCACAACAGGAAAATGTATATAGAGGTGCGTCGTTACAATGAAATGGCCCAAGAGGTGAAAAGTAGCACTCCACTCCCAGCAGACCACTGCTGCCTTCCGGAGGCCACAGATGCAATGGAAGCTGCTGGTATCTCCAAGGCAGAGGCCTTTCACAGGACATTTTCTACCTCTCCACACACCCAGGGCAGGGAATGCAGCACCCCCAATACCTCTGCTCGGCCAGACCCTGTGCTCTCAACCGTGGCCAACAAACACACCGACCATCCTCAGCCTGAGCTCGGAGGAGCTTCAGGCAGCAACCCGAGGCAGAATGAAAAAGCGAATCGCAAGAGGAGCCTCGCTTCCCCTTCCTCCCCTCCCACACCATCGCAGCAGGCTCAAGAGGAAAGGTGTCTTGAACACCTCCCACCAAAGAAGCGCTATCGCTCCTGCTGCCAGTAGGGAGGCAAGGGGTTCCCTCTGCTACCCCGAGCTGCCACTGTCCTGCCACGTGCCAGCCCCTGAACATCTGCACCCCAGCCTGCCCTTCCCCCAGCACTGCTGCCTCACAGGCCTCCAGCAAAATCTCGTTTTCTTTTTTTTCCTTTCCTCCCTCTTTCTAGGTAGTCTCTTATGTTTTCTAAATAAAATGACAGGTTCTGTTCTTCAGTTACGCTCTGGTGTGTGTTCCTTATTGGCTAGCGGATACGTGAAAACTGCAACTAAGCTACTCTTGAGGGAAAGAGAAGGAGGGTACAGCAACTATCCACCACACCTAGAAAAATGGTATTCCAATAGAATAATTAAGCCATTCTTTACACTATGCTGAAATGACTCTGAGAATTCAAGTGAATAATCCGAGAACATGAATGAGAAGAGAATGCTGTGAAAAGCATTACACAAAATACTAGTTACTAGTGGAGTGGCTAGATTTCATGGATGTTTATGCAACGCTAGTCCATCTCCAACTCTGCCAAGTACAAAAATGTATTCTTTGTAGAAGGGATAGAATTATAATATTAGAATAGATTTCTAACTGTCAGAATTAACTTAATTAGAATTAAAATCATTTTTAAAGTTAAGGTTAGAGTTTTTAAATAATAGCTTTGTTAGAGGAAAAGAACACTGGGCAATGATGCTTGGGCATGGGTAGGATTTATCAAGCTAATATCAGAAGAGGATCCGTCGATTCCAGACCAAAAAGGCCCATAGACCTGCCATGAGTCAAGGCACCGGGAATACCATCCAAATTGGAGCTAAATGGGAGGCCTCTCTATTCTGCAGCCTGGGAGCTTTATTGCAGGGAGCCAAGCTTGCGTAGGTCAGGTCGCCACTTCCTCATCCCCCTGACATCCCACCCACTTCTCCGCTGAGAGCAGGAAAGCTGCCTCCAGCACAGCATGGAGATGCCAGCAAAAGAGGCACCATCGTGCCCTCCCCACGCCTAGGTCTCTCACTCCAGTAGGCAGCACAAGGACAGCGTGCTCTCCATCTGCTTTCCTTTGCTCTGCTCTGCTTTGGACAAGGCTTTGCAGCCAGGTCCAGATTCCTGCCAGCAGGAGGGGCACACAAAGGGATTTTGGCCATGCAACACGGCTGCCACAGTCGGTGGCAGAGGTTTCTCCCCTTCCCAAGCTTTGCCAAAGCGGCTCTGCCAAAACACATCACGATGGGCTGGAGGCTCTTGAAGGCTCGAAACCCAAGGCACAACTGGAGGCCTCCATGTCTCTGATTTTTGGATTTCTCCAAAGATGAGAGAGGCTACAGTGATTCCCTGCAACTATTCCCTCTCCACCTTTACTTGGTCTCAGGTGCGGCTGTCTCAGCCCTTCTAACCTGAGCCCTCTTCAGAGACTAAGCACTGCATTACTTTGGCTTTTCAAGTGCTCCTAGAAACTGTGGCCACTTTGTTCCTACCTTCTGAAAGGAAGGGAAGGGAGGCTCCAGCAAAGACGGGACATTTCCAGATTTCCCCTGCAGCCCCTGGAGGAAACTGCACCATGGAGCACGTGGCTGGAGACTTGCATTCAGTCTCCAGCTCAGCCTTCCATGTACCAGAGAGCTTTGCCTATGCCATGGCATCAAAGAGAAGGCAAATTCACTTCCCACTGCGGGCATGGGCAGCGATGCAGCTTGCTCTCATGCAGAACCCTCTTAAAGTTGGACACATGCAATGAGAATGAAGTGATCTTTGGAACTACGAGCTCGCTTGTACTTCCCCACTTTCACTGCCATTCTCTCATCAGAGCGATGACACTGTGCGCAGATGCCTAAGACTCCTGTTTAGTGGTAGTTGGGGGTGATGGGAGCCAGTGCTGCTCCCTTTTCTTTCCTTTTGTGTGTGTGTCTTGTTTGGTTTGGCTTGGATTATCACAGTGTTAATAGACTGTAGCAATGCTGTTCCTGCCGTACATCCTGCTGCCTCCCAATGACAAAAAGCATCCTCCCTTGAGATGCCCCTGAGACTACTGAGAGTAGACTCCAGTCCTCTCTCTGCTTCTGCCCACTTCCTTCAAGCGCTTGAAGAGGAGCTAGATGATCTCCAAGGGTCTTTTCCCCAGCACTAACCCAGTGGAGGCAAACAAATCAGTCAGGGCTGCAAGAAGAAAACAAAAATATTAAGTTACACAGGTCCAATAAACTATCTCCTCGAATATTTCAGGAACACTTTGCTGCCCAGTTGTTGGCCATTCAAGAACGCTGGAGGACGGTCTTGCCCGGTGAGCCAATGTCCTAGCTCCCTTACCCAGGGGTCAAACAGCAGGACACACTGACACACTGGACACGTGGCATTACACCAAACTGGGGGGATGGATTTTATTAGGCTCTGAGCTGAAAGACTTGCATACACCAAGACGCCGCTCAGCCTTCGTCCTTCAACCCCGCTGTCTCGAATGAGTGCCGGAAAAGAGCAAAGGGAAGATAGGTGGCCCTGCAAAGCTTGACTCACTTTAATCCTGCCAAATCAGTAAGCACAGCCATGACACTGGTGAGAAAATGATGGAGTAATGAGAGCAGCGGGAACATTTCTGGAGCATTTCTAGAAAGGCCCAAGGGTAATTTAACAGCATCCTCCCGCCTCTTGAGTCCCGTGTTAGGGAGAGCACAGCTAAAGAGCATGTGCTTTGTTGTGCTACAATCCTCCTCTCTATCCACTGGACATACTGAGGGGCGAGGGTGGCTTCAAAGAAGATGCTGTCCCTCTTTTCCTTCCAGCACGTTTCATACCTAGTGCTTTTTCTCTCTAGCTCGAAGTTCTATAGGTTTCATATAGAATTGTGTTCAGTCAATGAAATATTGAAGCATGACAGCTAAAGGGTAAACTACCCCTAGACAAGTCCCTTAGACATTGTGAGGTGTAGCTTTCCGTCCTGCAGCAGGGAGGTGGACTGTCCTTTTGAAAGAAAACCCAGCAGAGGGCTGTTGTTGCAGATCGGACAGAGGTGCCTTTGGTGGCAAAGCACTTGCTATGGCTGGGAGCAACCTCCATCCCACTGGAGAGGCCGTTGCTGAGGGATGGCAGGTGGCAAAGGCACCACACCGATGGCTCTGTGTTTGTGACATTGAAGGGTCTAAGGGCTGCTTGGCCCCCGCAGCTGGTTGCCAGCGGCTCTGGCGGAATGTTTGCTCTGGAACCTGCAGTCTCCGTGGACAACTTTAGAGGTTCGAGACGGTTTCCTCCCGAAGTTGGAGCATCTCTACGTTGTCCTGCCTTCTTTAAAGGATAGATACTGCTTTTTCTTCCTGTATCAAGTCAGGAAGACCCTTCCGAGGGACAAACGGCTGGGCTAAAGCAAGGGCTGACCCAATGGAGCGCAGCGGCCTAGGTGCAGCAGGCGACAGCGTGCGTGCCTGCCTTGAAGAGCGGGAGCAGGAGGCAAGAGAGGGCTCCTCTGTTCCTCCGCTGCCAGCCCGCCAGCCAGCCAGCGGCACCTCGACGCAAGAGCTGCAGCCAGCACCCGCGCCTGCACCTCTCTGTGATGGGGATGAGGGGCAGCAGCCCAGCTGCAGCTCCCCCAGAAGGGCTGAGGACTGCCTGGAGGTGCCAGCTCCACCAGAGCCCTGGGATCTGATGCCCACAAATCATTCAGAAGCGCCGGGCTGTCCCAAGCCCACTCATGACACATTGCCTCAAAATATGCATCCTGAACCGACAGGCAAGGCCTTCATAAAAAATGCCTTCTATTTCATTGAGGATCTGGAGGAAATATCTGAAGAGGAATTAGAAGACACCTGGGATCTGACACCCCCATCTTTGTCAGAAGTACAGCCCTCTCCCCGGCATAGAGATGGCGCATTAGATCACGAGCCAGACCCCTTTCCCACAGCCCACAAGCCACTGAACATCACTTTCTGTGCTAATGAGGATTTTGAAGAGAGCTGCAAGGAAGAATTTGATGAGCCCTTGGAAAAGGAGGAATTTGTTCGAATCTGCATTACTGATTTGTTGCTTTCAATCTCCACAAAGAAGAGACCAAGGCTCTTACCCCACAACAGGAAAATGTATATAGAGGTGCGTCGTTACAATGAAATGGCCCAAGAGGTGAAAAGTAGCACTCCACTCCCAGCAGACCACTGCTGCCTTCCGGAGGCCACAGATGCAATGGAAGCTGCTGGTATCTCCAAGGCAGAGGCCTTTCACAGGACATTTTCTACCTCTCCACACACCCAGGGCAGGGAATGCAGCACCCCCAATACCTCTGCTCGGCCAGACCCTGTGCTCTCAACCGTGGCCAACAAACACACCGACCATCCTCAGCCTGAGCTCGGAGGAGCTTCAGGCAGCAACCCGAGGCAGAATGAAAAAGCGAATCGCAAGAGGAGCCTCGCTTCCCCTTCCTCCCCTCCCACACCATCGCAGCAGGCTCAAGAGGAAAGGTGTCTTGAACACCTCCCACCAAAGAAGCGCTATCGCTCCTGCTGCCAGTAGGGAGGCAAGGGGTTCCCTCTGCTACCCCAAGCTGCCACTGTCCTGCCACGTGCCAGCCCCTGAACATCTGCACCCCAGCCTGCCCTTCCCCCAGCACTGCTGCCTCACAGGCCTCCAGCAAAATCTCGTTTTCTTTTTTTTCCTTTCCTCCCTCTTTCTAGGTAGTCTCTTATGTTTTCTAAATAAAATGACAGGTTCTGTTCTTCAGTTACGCTCTGGTGTGTGTTCCTTATTGGCTAGCGGATACGTGAAAACTGCAACTAAGCTACTCTTGAGGGAAAGAGAAGGAGGGTACAGCAACTATCCACCACACCTAGAAAAATGGTATTCCAATAGAATAATTAAGCCATTCTTTACACTATGCTGAAATGACTCTGAGAATTCAAGTGAATAATCCGAGAACATGAATGAGAAGAGAATGCTGTGAAAAGCATTACACAAAATACTAGTTACTAGTGGAGTGGCTAGATTTCATGGATGTTTATGCAACGCTAGTCCATCTCCAACTCTGCCAAGTACAAAAATGTATTCTTTGTAGAAGGGATAGAATTATAATATTAGAATAGATTTCTAACTGTCAGAATTAACTTAATTAGAATTAAAATCATTTTTAAAGTTAAGGTTAGAGTTTTTAAATAATAGCTTTGTTAGAGGAAAAGAACACTGGGCAATGATGCTTGGGCATGGGTAGGATTTATCAAGCTAATATCAGAAGAGGATCCGTCGATTCCAGACCAAAAAGGCCCATAGACCTGCCATGAGTCAAGGCACCGGGAATACCATCCAAATTGGAGCTAAATGGGAGGCCTCTCTATTCTGCAGCCTGGGAGCTTTATTGCAGGGAGCCAAGCTTGCGTAGGTCAGGTCGCCACTTCCTCATCCCCCTGACATCCCACCCACTTCTCCGCTGAGAGCAGGAAAGCTGCCTCCAGCACAGCATGGAGATGCCAGCAAAAGAGGCACCATCGTGCCCTCCCCACGCCTAGATCTCTCACTCCAGTAGGCAGCACAAGGACAGCGCGCTCTCTCTCTGCTTTCCTTTGCTCTGCTCTGCTTTGGACAAGGCTTTGCAGACAGGTCCAGATTCCTGCCAGCAGGAGGGGCACACAAAGGGATTTTGGCCATGCAACACGGCTGCCACAGTCGGTGGCAGAGGTTTCTCCCCTTCCCAAGCTTTGCCAAAGCGGCTCTGCCAAAACACATCACGATGGGCTGGAGGCTCTTGAAGGCTCGAAACCCAAGGCACAACTGGAGGCCTCCATGTCTCTGATTTTTGGATTTCTCCAAAGATGAGAGAGGCTACACTGATTCCCTGCAACTATTCCCTCTCCACCTTTACTTGGTCTCAGGTGCGGCTGTCTCAGCCCTTCTAACCTGAGCCCTCTTCAGAGACTAAGCACTGCATTACTTTGGCTTTTCAAGTGCTCCTAGAAACTGTGGCCACTTTGTTCCTACCTTCTGAAAGGAAGGGAAGGGAGGCTCCAGCAAAGACGGGACATTTCCAGATTTCCCCTGCAGCCCCTGGAGGAAACTGCACCATGGAGCACGTGGCTGGAGACTTGCATTCAGTCTCCAGCTCAGCCTTCCATGTACCAGAGAGCTTTGCCTATGCCATGGCATCAAAGAGAAGGCAAATTCACTTCCCACTGCGGGCATGGGCAGCGATGCAGCTTGCTCTCATGCAGAACCCTCTTAAAGTTGGACACATGCAATGAGAATGAAGTGATCTTTGGAACTACGAGCTCGCTTGTACTTCCCCACTTTCACTGCCATTCTCTCATCAGAGCGATGACACTGTGCGCAGATGCCTAAGACTCCTGTTTAGTGGTAGTTGGGGGTGATGGGAGCCAGTGCTGCTCCCTTTTCTTTCCTTTTGTGTGTGTGTCTTGTTTGGTTTGGCTTGGATTATCACAGTGTTAATAGACTGTAGCAATGCTGTTCCTGCCGTACATCCTGCTGCCTCCCAATGACAAAAAGCATCCTCCCTTGAGATGCCCCTGAGACTACTGAGAGTAGATTCCAGTCCTCTCTCTGCTTCTGCCCACTTCCTTCAAGCACTTGAAGAGGAGCTAGATGGTCTCCAAGGGTCTTTTCCCCAGCACTAACCCAGTGGAGGCAAACAAATCAGTCAGGGCTGCAAGAAGAAAACAAAAATATTAAGTTACACAGGTCCAATAAACTATCTCCTCGAATATTTCAGGAACACTTTGCTGCCCAGTTGTTGGCCATTCAAGAACGCTGGAGGACGGTCTTGCCCGGTGAGCCAATGTCCTAGCTCCCTTACCCAGGGGTCAAACAGCAGGACACACTGACACACTGGACACGTGGCATTACACCAAACTGGGGGGATGGATTTTATTAGGCTCTGAGCTGAAAGACTTGCATACACCAAGACGCCGCTCAGCCTTCGTCCTTCAACCCCGCTGTCTCGAATGAGTGCCGGAAAAGAGCAAAGGGAAGATAGGTGGCCCTGCAAAGCTTGACTCACTTTAATCCTGCCAAATCAGTAAGCACAGCCATGACACTGGTGAGAAAATGATGGAGTAATGAGAGCAGCGGGAACATTTCTGGAGCATTTCTAGAAAGGCCCAAGGGTAATTTAACAGCATCCTCCCGCCTCTTGAGTCCCGTGTTAGGGAGAGCACAGCTAAAGAGCATGTGCTTTGTTGTGCTACAATCCTCCTCTCTATCCACTGGACATACTGAGGGGCGAGGGTGGCTTCAAAGAAGATGCTGTCCCTCTTTTCCTTCCAGCACGTTTCATACCTAGTGCTTTTTCTCTCTAGCTCGAAGTTCTATAGGTTTCATATAGAATTGTGTTCAGTCAATGAAATATTGAAGCATGACAGCTAAAGGGTAAACTACCCCTAGACAAGTCCCTTAGACATTGTGAGGTGTAGCTTTCCGTCCTGCAGCAGGGAGGTGGACTGTCCTTTTGAAAGAAAACCCAGCAGAGAGCTGTTGTTGCAGAACGGACAGAGGTGCCTTTGGTGGCAAAGCACTTGCTATGGCTGGGAGCAACCTCCATCCCACTGGAGAGGCCGTTGCTGAGGGATGGCAGGTGGCAAAGGCACCACACCGATGGCTCTGTGTTTGTGACATTGAAGGGTCTAAGGGCTGCTTGGCCCCCGCAGCTGGTTGCCAGCGGCTCTGGCGGAATGTTTGCTCTGGAACCTGCAGTCTCCGTGGACAACGTTAGAGGTTCGAGACTGTTTCCTCTTGAAGCTGGAGCATCTCTACGTTGTCCTGCCTTCTTTAAAGGATAGCTATTCCTTTTTCTTCTTGTATCAAGTCAGGAAGACCCTTCCAAGGAGTAAGCAGTTGAGCTAAAGACGAAATGGAGCGCAGCGGCCTAGGTGCAGCAGGCGACAGCGTGCGTGCCTGCCTTGAAGAGCGGGAGCAGGAGGCAAGAGAGGGCTCCTCTGTTCCTCCGCTGCCAGCCCGCCAGCCAGCCAGCGGCACCTCGACGCAAGAGCTGCAGCCAGCACCCGCGCCTGCACCTCTCTGTGATGGGGATGAGGGGCAGCAGCCCAGCTGCAGCTCCACCAGAAGGGCTGAGGACTGCCTGGAGGTGCCAGCTCCACCAGAGCCCTGGGATCTGACGCCCACAATTCTTTCAGAAGCGCCGGACTTTCCCAAGCCCACAGGTGACACATTGCCTCCCGACACTCATCCCTCTCCGAGAGGCAATCCCCCCATGAGCATCACCTTCTATTCCCTTGAAGATTTGGAAGAAATCTCTGAGGATGAATTAGAAGAGTCCTTGGATCTGACACCCCCATCTTTGTCAGAAGCACCGGGCTCTCCAAAGCCCACACATGACCCATTTCCTCAAGAGAGGCATGCTTATCTGATAGGCAGTTCCCCCTTTAACATCGGCTTCTACTGCCTTGAGGATTTAGAAGAAATCTCTGAAGGTGAATTGGAAGAGCCCTGGGATCTGACACCCCCATCTTTTTCACAAACACCGGGCTCTCCCAAGCACACACGTGACACCTTGTCTCCTGACACTCATCCTGATCCGACAAGCAATGCGTCCATGAGTATTGCCTTCTATTCCACGGAGGATTTGGAGGATATATCTGAAGATGAATCAGAAGAGCTCTGGGATCGGACACCCCCATCCTTTCCAGAAGCACCGGGCTCTCCCAAGAACACACATCGCACATCGCCTCATGAGAGACATCCCAGTGAGACAGGCAGTGCCACTGTCAACATGGCCTTCTATTGCATTGAAGATTTGGAGGAAATCTCTGATGAAGAATTAGAAGAGCCCTTGGATCTTACACCCCCACCTTTATCAGGAGGACAGGGCTCTCCCAAGCGCACACATGGCACATCATCTCATGAGAGAGGTCCCGATGCGACAGGTAATGCCTCCATGAATATGGCCTTCTATTGCACCGAGGATCTGGAGGAAATCTCTGAAGATGAATTGGAACAGACCTGGGATCTGACAACCCTATCTCCTGCAGAAGCACAGCCTTCTCCCAGGCATACAGATAACACATCGCATCACGAGACAGATCCTTTGCCCACAGGCAACAAGTCACAAAATATCCCTTTCTGCGGGAATGAGGATTTGCAATTCATCTCGGAGGAAGAACCTGAAGAGCCCTTGGAAAACGAGGATTTTGTCCGAATCTGCATTACTGATTTGTTGCTTTCAATCTCCACTAAGAAGAGACCAAGGCTCTTACCCCCCAACAGGAAAATGTATATCGAGGTACGTCGTGGCCAAGAAATGGTCCAAGAGGTGAAAAGAAGCACTTCATTCCCACCAGAGCACTGCCATCTTCCAGAGGCCACTGATGCAATGGAAGCTGCTGGCATTTATAAGGCAGAGACCTCTCACAAAATATGTTCTCCCTCTCCACAGACCCAGGGCAACAGCTGCAGCACCCCCAATACCTCTGCTCGGCCAGACCATGTGCTCTCGACTGTGCCCGACAAAGACACCGACCACCCTCAGACTGAGGTCGGAGGAGCATCAGGCAGCAACCCGAGGCAGAATGAAAAAGCGAATCGCAAGAGGAGCCTCGCTTCCCCTTCCTCCCCTCCCACACCATCGCAGCAGGCTCAAGAGGAAAGGTGTCTTGAACACCTCCCACCAAAGAAGCGCTATCGCTCCTGCTGCCAGTAGGGAGGCAAGGGGTTCCCTCTGCTACCCCAAACTGCCACTGTCCTGCAACGTGCCAGCCCCTGAACATCTGCACCCCAGCCTGCCCTTCCCCCAGCACTGCTGCCCCACATGCCTCCAGCAAAATCTCATTTTCTTTTTCTTTTTTTTTTTTATCCATCCCTATTTCTAGGTAGTCTCTTATGTTTTCTTAATAAAATGACAGATGCTGTTCTTAAGTTACGCTCCGGTGTGTGTTCCTTATTGGTTAGCGGATACGTGAAAACTGCAACTCAGCTACTCTTGGGGGAAGGAGGAGGAGGGTACAGGGATGTTCCACCACACCTAGAAGAATGGTATTCCAGTAGAATAAATAAGCCATTCTTTACACTAGGCTCAAATGACTCTGAGAATTCGAGTGAATAAAACGAGAGCATGAATGAGAAGAGAATGCTGTGAACAGCTTTAAACAAAATACTAGTTACAGTGGAGCGGCAAGATTTCATGGATGTTCATGCAACACTAATCCATCTCCAACTCTGCAAAGTACAAAAATGTACTCTTCGTAGAAAGACTAGGATTGAAATATTAGAATAGATTTCTAACTGTCAGGATTAACTTGATTAGAATTAAAATCATTTTTAAAGTTAAGGTTAGAGTTTTTAAATAACAGCTTTGTTAGAGGAAAAGAACACTGGGCAATGATGCTTGGGTATGGGTAGGATTTCTCAAGCTGATGTCAGAAGAGGATTCGTCGATTCCAGACCCAAAAAGGGCTTATAGAGCTGCCATCATTCAAGGCAGCGGGAATACCATCCAAACCGGAGCTCTAAAATGGTGAAAGGGACTAAATGGGAGGCCTCTCTATTCTGCAGCCTCGGAGCTTTATTGCAGGGAGCCAAGCTTGCGTAGGTCGGGTCGCCACTTCCTCGTCCCCCTGCCATCCCTCCCACTTCTCCGCTGAGAGCAGGAAAGCTGCCTCCAGCACAGCACGGAGATGCCAGCAAAAGAGGCACCATCGTGCCCTCCCCACGCCTAGATCTCTCACTCCAGTAGGCAGCACAAGGACAGCGCTCTCTCTCTCTGCTTTCCTTTGCTCTGCTCTGCTTTGGACAAGGCTTTGCAGACAGGTCCAGATTCCTGCCAGCAGGAGGGGCACACAAAGGGATTTTGGCCATGCAGCAAAGCTGCCACAGTCGGTGGCAGAGGTTTCTCCTCTTACCACGCTTTGCCAAAGTGGCTCTGCCAAAACATGAAACGCTTGAAGGCTCGGAACCCAAGGCACAACTGGAGCCCTCCGTGTCTCTGATTTCTTGATTTCCCCAAAGATGAGGGAGGCTACACTGATTCCCTGCAACTATTTCCTCTTCACTTTTATTTGGTATCAAATGCCGCTGTGTTGGTCCCTCTAACCTGAACTCCCTGCAGAGACTAAGCACTGCATTCCTTTGGCTTTACAAGTGCTCCTAGAAACTGTGGCCACTTTGTTCCTCTCTTCTGAAAGGAAGGGAAGGGAGGCAGCAGCAAAGACGGGACATTTCCACATTTCCCCTGCAGCCCCTGGAGGAAACTGCACCATGGAGCACATGGCTGGAGACTTGCATTCAGTCTCCAGCTCAGCCTTTCCTGTACCAGAGAGGTTTGCCTATGCCATGACATCAAAGAGAAGGCAAATTCACTCCCACTGCAGCTAGGAGCAGAGATACAGCTTGCCCTCATGCAGAACCCTCTTAAAGTTGGACACATGCAATGAGAATGAAGTGATTTTTGGAACTACGAGCTCCCTTGTACTTCCCCACTTTCACTGCCATTCTCTCATCAGAGCGATGACACTGTGCGCAGATGCCTAAGACTGCTGTTTGGTGGTAGTTGGGGGTGATGGGAGCCAGTGCTGCTCCGTTTTCTTTCCTTTTGTGTGTGTTTGTTGTTTGATTTGGCTTGGATTATCACAGTGTTAATAGATAGTAGCAATGCTGTTCCTGCCGTACGTCATGCTGCCTCCCAGTTACAAAAAGCATCCTCCCTGAGATGCCCCTGAGACTAGTGAGAGCAGATTCCAGTCCTCTCTCTGCTTCTGCCCACTTCCTCCAAGCACTTGAAGAGGAGCTAGATGGTCTCCAAGGGTCCTTTCCCCAGCACAAACCCAATGGAGGTAAACAAATCAGTCAGGGCTGCAAGAAGAAAAAAAAAATATTAAGTTACACAGGTCCAATAAACTACCACCCTGAATATTTCAGGAGGGCTTTGCTGCCCACTTCTTGTCCATTCAAGAAGGCTGGAGGACCCTGCTGCCCGGTGAGCCAGTGTCCCAGCTCCCTTACCCAGAGGTCAACCAGCAGGACACATTGACACACTGGACACGTGGCATGACACCAAACTGGGAGGATGGATTTTATTAGGCTCTGAGCTGAAAGACTTGCATACGCCAAGACCCCCCTCAGCCTTCGTCCTTTTGCTCCGCTGTCTCGAATGAGTGCCGAAAAAAGAGCAAAGGGAAGATAGGTGGCCCTGCAAAGCTTGACTCACTTTAATCCTACCAGATCGGTAAGCACAGCCATGACACTGGTGAGTAAGTGATGGAGTAATGAGAGCAGCGGGAACATTTTTGGAGCATTTCTAGAAAGGCCCAAGGGTATTTTAACAGAATCCTCCTGCCTCTTGAGCCCCGTGTTAGGGAGAGCACAGCTAAAGAGCATGTGCTTTGTTGTGCTACAATCCTCTTCTCTTTCCACTGGACATACTGAGGGGCGAGGGTGGCTTCAAAGAAGACGCCGTCCCTCTTTTCCTTCCAGCACGTTTCGTGCCTAGAGTCCTTTCTCTCTATCTGGAAGCTCTATAGGTTTCATATAGAATTGTGTTCAGTCAATGAAATATGGAAGCAGGACAGCTAAAGGGTAAACCACCCCTAGACAAGTCCCTTAGACATTGTGAGGTGTAGCTTTCCGTCCTGCAGCAGGGAGGTGGACTGCCCTTTTGAAAGAAAACCCAGCAGAGAGCTGTTGTTGCAGAATGGACAGAGGTGACTTTGGTGGCAAAGCACTTGCTATGGCTGGGAGCAACCTCCATCCCACTGGAGAGGCCGTTGCTGAGGGATGGCAGGTGGCAAAGGCACCACACCGATGGCTCTGTGTTTGTGACATTGAAGGGTCTAAGGGCTGCTTGGCCCCCGCAGCTGGTTGCCAGCGGCTCTGGCGGAATGTTTGCTCTGGAACCTGCAGTCTCCCTGGACAACGTTAGAGGTTCGAGACTGTTTCCTCCCAAAGCTGGAGCATCTCTACGTTGTCCTGCCTTCTTTAAAGGATAGCTATTCCTTTTTCTTCTTGTATCAAGTCAGGAAGACCCTTCCAAGGAGTAAGCAGTTGAGCTAAAGACGAAATGGAGCGCAGCGGCCTAGGTGCAGCAGGCGACAGCGTGCGTGCCTGCCTTGAAGAGCGGGAGCAGGAGGCAAGAGAGGGCTCCTCTGTTCCTCCGCTGCCAGCCCGCCAGCCAGCCAGCGGCACCTCGACGCAAGAGCTGCAGCCAGCACCCGCGCCTGCACCTCTCTGTGATGGGGATGAGGGGCAGCAGCCCAGCTGCAGCTCCACCAGAAGGGCTGAGGACTGCCTGGAGGTGCCAGCTCCACCAGAGCCCTGGGATCGGATGCCCACAATTCTTTCAGAAGCGCCGGGCTCTCCCAAGCCCAAACGTGACACACTGCCTCCCGACACTCATCCCGATCCGAGAGGCAATCCACCCACAAACATCGCCTTTTATTCCCTTGAAGATTTGGAAGATATCTCTGAGGATGAATTAGAAGAGTCCTTGGATATGACACCCCCATCTTTTTCACAAACACTGGGCTGTCCCAAGCCCACACATGACACACTGCCTCACGATATGCTTCCTGACCTGACAGGCAAAGCCTCCATGAACATTGCCTTCTATTTCGTTGAACATGTGGAGGAAACCTCTGAAGATGAATTAGAAGAGGCCTGGGATCTAACAACCCCATCTCTTGCAGAAGCGCAGTCCTCTCCCAGGCATACAGATGGCACATCGCATCACAAGACAGATCCTTTGCCCACAGGCAACAAGTTACCGAACATCCCTGTCTGTGGTAATGAGGATTTGCAATTCATCTCCGAGGAAGACACTGAAGAGCCCTTGGAAAAGGAGGAATTTGTCCAGATCTGTGTTACTGACTTGATGCTTGCAATTTCCACGAAGAAGAGACCAAGGCTCTTACCTCCCAACAGGAAAATGTATATAGAGATACCTCGTGGCAAAGAAATGGTCCAAGATGTTAGAAGTAGCACTCCACTCCCACCAGAGCACTGCTGTCTTCCGGAGGCCACAGATGCAAAGGGAGCTGCTGGCATCTCTAAGGCACAGGCCTTTCACAGGACATTTTCTACCTCTCCACACTCCCAGGGCAGGGAATGCAGCACCCCCAATACCTCTGCTCGGCCAGACCCTGTGCTCTCGACCATGTGTGACAAAGACACCGACCACCCTCAGCCTGAGCTTGGAGGAGCATCAGGCAGCAACCCGAGGCAGAATGAAAAAGCAAATCGCAAGAGGAGCCTCGCTTCCCCTTCCTCCCCTCCCGCACCATCGCAGCAGGCTCAAGAGGAAAGGTGTCTTGACCACCTCCCACCAAAGAAGCGCTATCGCTCCTGCTGCCAGTAGGGAGGCAAGGGGTTCCCTCTGCTACCCCAAGCTGCCACTGTCCTGCCACGTGCCAGCCCCTGAACATCTGCACCCCAGCCTGCCCTTCCCCCAGCACTGCTGCCCCACACACCTCCAGCAAAATCTCGTTGTTTTTCTTTTTCCCTCCCTTTCTAGGTAGTCTCTGATGTTTTCTAAATAAAATGACAGGTGCTGTTCTTATGTTATACTCTGGTGCGTGTTCCTTTTCGGCTAGCGGATACGTGTAAACTGCAACTAAGCTACTATTGGGGGAAGTAGGAGGAGGGTATAGGGACATTCTACCACACCTAGAAGAATGGTATTCCAGTAGAATAATTAAGCCATTCTTTACACTAGGCTCAAATGACTCTGAGGGATGACGTATATAATACGGCAGCATGAATGAGAAGAGAATGCTGTGAAAAGCATTCCACAAAATACTAGTTACTAGTGGAGTGGCTAGATTTCATGGATGTTCATGCAACGCTAGTCCATCTCCAACTCTGCCAAGTACAAAAATATACTCTTCGTAGAAGGGGTAGAGTGGAATATTAGAATTGATTTCTAAATGTGAGGGTTGAGTTAATGAGAATTAGATTAATTTTTAAAATTAAGGTTAGGATTTTTAAAAAACGGCTTCGTTAGAGGAGAAGAACACTGGGCAATGATGCTGGGTTTGGGTAGGGTTTCTCAAGCTGATTGATATCAGAAGAGGATCCGTTGATTCCAGACCCAAAAAGGGCTCATAGAGATGCCATGAGTCAAGGCACTGGGAATATCATCCAAACCAGAGCTCTAAAATGGCGAAAGGGACTAAATGGGAGGCCTCTCTATTCTGCAGCCTCAGAGCTTTATTGCATAGCTCGGGTCCCCACTTCGTCATCCCCCTGCCATCCCACTCACTTCTCCGCTGAGAGCCGGAAAGCTGCCTCCAGCACAGCACAGAGATGCCAGCAAAAGAGGCACCATCGTGCCCTCCCCACGCCTAGGTCTCTCACTCCAATAGGCAGCACAAGGACAGCGCGCTCTCCATCTGCTTTCCTTTGCTCTGCTCTGCTTTGGACAAAGGTTTTGCAGACAGGTCCAGATTCCTGCCAGCAGGAGGGGCACACAAAGGGATTTTGGCCATGCAACAAAGCTGCCACAGTCGGTGGCAGAGGTTTTTCCCCTTCCTATGCTTTGCCAAGGCGGCTCTGCCAAAACAGGTCATGATGGGCTGGGGGCTCTTGAAGGCTCAAAACCCAAGGCACAACTGGAGCCCTCCATGTCTCTGATTTCTTGATTTCCCCAAAGATGAGAGAGGCTACACTGATTCCCTGCAACTATTCCCTCTCCACCTTCATTTGGTCTCAAGCGTGGCTCTCTCAGCACCTGTAACCTCAACACTCTGCAGAGACTAAGCACTGCATTCCTTTGGCTTTTCAAGTGCTCCTAGAAACTGTGGCCACTTTGTTCCTACCTTCTGAAAGGAAGGGAAGGGAGGCACCAGCAAAGACGGGACATTTCCAGATTTCCCCTGCAGCCCCTGGAGGAAACTGCACCATGGAGCATGTTGGTGGAGACTTGCATTCAGTCTCCAGCTCAGCCTTTCAGTTGGCAGAGAGGTTTGCCTATGCCATGGCATCGAAGAGAAGACAAAATCACTTCCCACTGCCGGCATGGGCAGCGATGCAGCTTGCTCTCATGCAGAACCCTCTTAAAGTTGGACACATGCAATGAGAATGAAGTGATCTTTGGAACTACGAGCTTGCTTGTACTTCCCCACTTTCACTGCCATTCTCTCATCAGAGCGATGACACTGTGCGCAGATACCTAAGACTCCTGTTTGGTGGTAGTTGTGGGTGATGGGAGTCAGCGCTGCTCCCTTTTCTTTCCTTTTGTGTGTGTGTGTGTCTTGTTTGTTTTGGCTTGGATTATCACAGTGTTAATAGACAGTAGCTATGCTGTTCCTGCCGTATGTCGTGCTGCCTCCCAGTGACAAAAAGCATCCTCCCTTGAGATGCCCCTGAGACTAGTGAGAGCAGATTCCAGTCCTCTCTCTGCTTCTGCCCACTTCCTCCAAGCACTTGAAGAGGAGCTAGATGGTCTCCAAGGGTCCTTACCCCAGCACTAACCCAGTGGAGGCAAACAAATCAGTCAGGGCTGCAAGAAGAAAAAAAAATATTAAGTTACAAAGGTCCAATAAACTACCACCCTGAATATTTCAGGAGTACTTTGTTGCCCACTTCTTGACCATTGAAGAAGGCCGGAGGACCCTGTTGCCCAGTGAGCCAATGTCCCAGCTCCCTTACCCAGAGGTCAACCAGCAGGACACATTGACACATTGGTCATGTGGCATTACACCAAACTGGGAGGAAGGATTTTATTAGGCTCTGAGCTGAAAGACTTGCATACGCCAAGAACCCCCTCAGGCTTCCTCCGTTTGCCCCGCTGTCCCGAATGAGTGCCGAAAAAGAGCAAAGGGAAGATAGGTGGCCCTGCAAAGCTTGACTCACTTTAATCCTGAAAGATCGATAAGCACAGCCATGACACTGGTGAGTAATGAGAGCAGCGGGAACATTTTTGGAGCATTTCTAGAAAGGCCCAAGGGTAATTTAACAGCATCCTCCCGCCTCTTGAGTCCCGTGTTAGGGAGAGCACAGCTAAAGAGCATGTGCTTTCTTGTGCTACAATCCTCCTCTCTTTCCACTGGACACACTGAGGGCCGAGGGTGGCTTTAAAGAAGATGCTGTCCCTCTTTTCCTTCCAGCACGTTTCATCCCTAGTGCTTTTTCTCTCTAGCTGGAAGCTCTATAGGTTTCATATAGAATTGTGTTCAGTCAATGAAATATTGAAGCATGGAAACTAAAGGGTAAACTACCCCTAGACAAGTCCCTTAGACATTGTGAGGTGTAGCTTTCCGTCGTGCAACAGGGAGGTGGACTGCCCTTTTGAAAGAAAACCCAGCAGAGAGCTGTTGTTGCAGAATGGACAGAGGTGCCTTTGGTGGCAAAGCACTTGCTATGGCTGGGAGCAACCTCCATGCCACTGGAGAGGCCGTTGCTGAGGGATGGCAGGTGGTAAAGGCACCACACCGATGGCTCTGTGTTTGTGACATTGAAGGGTCTAAGGGCTGCTTGGCCCCCGCAGCTGGTTGCCAGCGGCTCTGGCGGAATGTTTGCTCTGGAACCTGCAGTCTCCCTGGACAACGTTAGAGGTTCGAGACTGTTTCCACCCGAAGCTGGAGCATCGCTACGTTGTCCTGCCTTCTTTAAAGGATAGATACTCCTTTTTCTTCTTGCATCAAGTCAGGAAGACCCTTCCGTGGCACAAGCGGCTGGGCTAAAGCAAGGATTGACCCAATGGAGCGCAGCGGCCTAGGTGCAGCAGGCGACAGCGTGCGTGCCTGCCTTGAAGAGCGGGAGCAGGAGGCAAGAGAGGGCTCCTCTGTTCCTCCGCTGCCAGCCCGCCAGCCAGCCAGCGGCACCTCGACGCAAGAGCTGCAGCCAGCACCCGCGCCTGCACCTCTCTGTGATGGGGATGAGGGGCAGCAGCCCAGCTGCAGCTCCACCAGAAGGGCTGAGGACTGCCTGGAGGTGCCAGCTCCACCAGAGCCCTGGGATCTGACGCCCACAATTCTTTCAGAAGCGCCGGACTGTCCCAAGCCCACAGGTGACACATTGCTTTCCAACACTCATCCCTCTCTGAGAGGCAATCCCCCCATAAACATCACCTTCTATTCCCTTGAAGATTTGGAAGAAATCTCTGAGGATGAATTAGAAGAGTCCTTGGATCAGACATCCCCATCTTTGTCAGAAGCGCCGGGCTCTCCCAAGCCCACACATGACACATTGCCTCAGGAGAGGCATGCTGATCTGATAGGCAGTTCCCCCTTTAACATCGGCTTCTACTGCCTTGAGGATTTAGAAGAAATCTCTGAAGGTGAATTGGAAGAACCCTGGGATCTGACACCCCCATCTTTTTCACAAACACCGGCCTCTCCCAAGCACACACGTGATACCTTGTCTCCTGACACTCATCTTGACCCAAAAAGCAATGCCTCTGTGACTATTGCCTTCTATTGCATGGAGGGTTTGGAGGATATATCTGAAGATGAATCAGAAGAGCTCTGGGATCTGACACCCCCATCCTATCCAGAAGCACCGGGCTCTCCCAAGAACATGCATCGCACATCGCCTCATGAGAGAGGTCCCAGTGAGACAGGCAGTGCCACTGTCAACATGGCCTTCTATTGCCTTGATGATTTGGAGGAAATCTCTGATGAAGAATTAGAAGAGCCCTTGGATCTTACGCCCCCACCTTTATCAGGAGGACAGGTATCTCCCAAGCGCACACATGGCACATTGCCTCATGAGAGAGGTCCCAATGCAACAGGTAATGCCTCCATGAACATGGCCTTCTATTGCATAGAGGATTTAGAGGAAATCTCTGAAGATGAATTAGAGGAGCCCTGGGATCTGACACCCCCTGCTCTTGCAGAAGCACAGCCCTCTCCCATGCATACAGATGGCACACCAACTCACGAGACAAACCCTTTTCCCACAAGGAATAAGCCACTGAACATCCCTGTCTGTAGTAATGAGGATTTGGCAGACATCTTTGAGGAGGAATTCGAAGAGCCCTTGGAAAAGGAGGGGATTGCCCAAATCTGCACTACTGACTTGATGGATGCAATCTCCACTAGGAAAAGACCAAGGCCCTTAACCCCCGACAGGAAAATGTACATAGAGGTGCGTTGTGATAAAGAAATGCCCCAAGAGATGAAATATAGCACTCCTCTCGCACCAAAGCACTGTCCACTTCTTAAGGCCATAGATGCAAAGGAAGCTGCTGACATTTATAAGGCAGAGGCCTTTCACAAAATATTTTCTCACTCTCCACACACCCAGGGCAGTGGCCGCAGCAAACCCAGTACCTCTGCTCGGCCAGACCATGTGCTCTCGTCCGTGTCCAACAAAGACACCGCCCACCCTCAGCCTGAGCTCGGAGGAGCTTCAGGCAGCAACCCGAGGCAAAATGAAAAAGGGAATCGCAAGAGGAGCCTCGCTTCCCCTTCCTCCCCTCCCACACCATCGCAGCAGGCTCAAGAGGAAAGGTGTCTTGAACACCTCCCACCAAAGAAGCGCTATCGCTCCTGCTGCCAGTAGGGAGGCAAGGGGTTCCCTCTGCTACCCCAAGCTGCCACTGTCCTGCCACGTGCCAGCCCCTGAACATCTGCACCCCAGCCTGCCCTTCCCCCAGCACTGCTGCCCCACACACCTCCAGCAAAATCTCGTTGTTTTTCTTTTTCCCTCCCTTTCTAGGTAGTCTCTGATGTTTTCTAAATAAAATGACAGGTGCTGTTCTTATGTTATACTCTGGTGCGTGTTCCTTTTCGGCTAGCGGATACGTGTAAACTGCAACTAAGCTAGTATAGGGCGAAGTAGGAGGAGGGTATAGGGACATTCTACCATACCTAGAAGAATGGTATTCCAGTAGAATAATTAAGCCATTCTTTACACTAGGCTCAAATGACTCTGAGGGATGACGTATATAATACGGCAGCATGAATGAGAAGAGAATGCTGTGAAAAGCATTCCACCAAATACTAGTTACTAGTGGAGTAGCTAGATTTCATGGATATTCATGCAACGCTAGTCCATCTCCAACTCTGCCAAGTACAAAAATGTACTCTTCGTAGAAGGGGTAGAGTGGAATATTAGAATTGATTTCTAAATGTTAGGGTTGAGTTAATGAGAATTAGATTAATTTTTAAAATTAAGGTTAGGATTTTTAAAAAACGGCTTCGTTAGAGGAGAAGAACACTGGGCAATGACGCTGGGTATGGGTAGGGTTTCTCAAGCTGATTGATATCAGAAGAGGATCCGTCGATTCCAGACCCAAAAAGGGCTCATAGAGCTACCATGAGTCAAGGCACTGGGAATATCATCCAAACCAGAGCTCTAAAATGGCGAAAGGGACTAAATGGGAGGCCTCTCTATTCTGCAGCCTCAGAGCTTTATTGCATAGCTCGGGTTGCCACATCCTCGTCCCCCTGCCATCCCACCCACTTCTCCGCTGAGAGCCGGAAAGCTGCCTCCAGCACAGCACGGAGATGCCAGCAAAAGAGGCACCATCGTGCCCTCCCCACGCCTAGGTCTCTCACTCCAATAGGCAGCACAAGGACAGCGTGCTCTCCATCTGCTTTCCTTTGCTCTGCTCTGCTTTGGACAAAGGTTTTGCAGACAGATCCAGATTCCTGCCAGCAGGAGGGGCACACAAAGGGATTTTGGCCATGCAACAAAGCTGCCACAGTCGGTGGCAGAGGTTTCTCCCCTTCCTATGCTTTGCCAAGGCGGCTCTGCCAAAACAGGTCATGATGGGCTGGGGGCTCTTGAAGGCTCAAAACCCAAGGCACAACTGGAGCCCTCCATGTCTCTGATTTCTTGATTTCCCCAAAGATGAGAGAGGCTACACTGATTCCCTGCAACTATTCCCTCTCCACCTTCATTTGGTCTCAAGCATGGCTCTCTCAGCACCTGTAACCTCAACACTCTGCAGAGACTAAGCACTGCATTCCTTTGGCTTTTCAAGTGCTCCTAGAAACTGTGGCCACTTTGTTCCTACCTTCTGAAAGGAAGGGAAGGGAGGCACCAGCAAAGATGGGACATTTCCAGATTTCCCCTGCAGCCCCTGGAGGAAACTGCACCATGGAGCACGTGGCTGGAGACTTGCATTCAGTCTCCAGCTCAGCCTTTCAGTTGGCAGAAAGGTTTGCCTATGCCATGGCATCGAAGAGAAGACAAAATCACTTCCCACTGCCGGCATGGGCAGCGATGCAGCTTGCTCTCATGCAGAACCCTCTTAAAGTTGGACACATGCAATGAGAATGAAGTGATCTTTGGAACTACGAGCTCGCTTGTACTTCTCCACTTTCACTGCCATTCTCTCATCAGAGCGATGACACTGTGCGCAGATGCCTAAGACTCCTGTTTGGTGGTAGTTGTGGGTGATGGGAGTCAGCGCTGCTCCCTTTTCTTTCCTTTTGTGTGTGTGTGTGTCTTGTTTGGTTTGGCTTGGATTATCACAGTGTTAATAGACAGTAGCTATGCTGTTCCTGCCGTACGTCGTGCTGCCTCCCAGTGACAAAAAGCATCCTCCCTTGAGATGCCCCTGAGACTAGTGAGAGCAGATTCCAGTCCTCTCTCTGCTTCTGCCCACTTCATCCAAGCACTTGAAGAGGAGCTAGATGGTCTCCAAGGGTCCTTACCCCAGCACTAACCCAGTGGAGGCAAACAAATCAGTCAGGGCTGCAAGAAGAAAAAAAAATATTAAGTTACAAAGGTCCAATAAACTACCACCCTGAATATTTCAGGAGTACTTTGTTGCCCACTTGTTGACCATTGAAGAAGGCCGGAGGACCCTGTTGCCCAGTGAGCCAATGTCCCAGCTCCCTTACCCAGAGGTCAACCAGCAGGACACATTGACACACTGGTCATGTGGCATTACACCAAACTGGGAGGAAGGATTTTATTAGGCTCTGAGCTGAAAGACTTGAATACGCCAAGACCCCCCTCAGGCTTTCTCCGTTTGCCCCGATGTCCCGAATGAGTGCCGAAAAAGAGCAAAGGGAAGATAGGTGGCCCTGCAAAGCTTGACTCACTTTAATCCTGAAAGATCGGTAAGCACAGCCATGACACTGGTGAGTAATGAGAGCAGCGGGAACATTTTTGGAGCATTTCTAGAAAGGCCCAAGGGTAATTTAACAGCATCCTCCCGCCTCTTGAGCCCCGTGTTAGGGAGAGCACAGCTAAAGAGCATGTGCTTTCTTGTGCTACAATCCTCCTCTCTTTCCACTGGACACACTGAGGGGCGAGGGTGGCTTCAAAGAAGATGCTGTCCCTCTTTTCCTTCCAGCACGTTTCATCCCTAGTGCTTTTTCTCTCTATCTGGAAGCTCTATAGGTTTCATATAGAATTGTGTTCAGTCAATGAAATATGGAAGCATGACAGCTAAAGGGTAAACTACCCCTAGACAAGTCCCTTAGACATTGTGAGGTGTAGCTTTCCGTCGTGCAACAGGGAGGTGGACTGCCCTTTTGAAAGAAAACCCAGCAGAGAGCTGTTGTTGCAGAATGGACAGAGGTGCCTTTGGTGGCAAAGCACTTGCTATGGCTGGGAGCAACCTCCATCCTATTGGAGAGGCCGTTGCTGAGGGATGGCAGGTGGCAAAGGCACCACACCGATGGCTCTGTGTTTGTGACATTGAAGGGTCCAAGGGCTGCTTGGCCCCCGCAGCTGGTTGCCAGCGGCTCTGGCGGAATGTTTGCTCTGGAACCTGCAGTCTCCCTGGACAACGTTAGAGGTTCGAGACTGTTTCCACCCGAAGCTGGAGCATCGCTACGTTGTCCTGCCTTCTTTAAAGCATAGCTACTCCTTTTTCTTCCTGTATGAAGTCAAGAAGACCCTTCCAAGGGACAAGCGGCTGGGCTAAAGGAAGTGCTGACCCAATGGAGCGCAGCGGCCTAGGTGCAGCAGGCGACAGCGTGCGTGCCTGCCTTGAAGAGCGGGAGCAGGAGGCAAGAGAGGGCTCCTCTGTTCCTCCGCTGCCAGCCCGCCAGCCAGCCAGCGGCACCTCGACGCAAGAGCTGCAGCCAGCACCCGCGCCTGCACCTCTCTGTGATGGGGATGAGGGGCAGCAGCCCAGCTGCAGCTCCACCAGAAGGGCTGAGGACTGCCTGGAGGTGCCAGCTCCACCAGAGCCCTGGGATCTGACGCCCACAATTCTTACAGAAGACCCAGGCTCTCCCAAGCCCACTTATGACACATTGCCTCCTGACAGTCATCCGTCTCCGAGAGGCAATCCCCCCATGAACATCACCTTCTATTCCCTTGAAGATTTGGAAGAAATCTCTGAGGATGAATTAGAAGAGTCCTTGGATCTGACACCCCCATCTTTGTCAGAAGCGCCGGGCTCTCCCAAGCCCACACATGACACATTGCCTCAGGAGAGGCATGCTGATCTGATAGGCAGTTCCCCCTTTAACATCGGCTTCTACTGCCTTGAGGATTTAGAAGAAATCTCTGAAGGTGAATTGGAAGAACCCTGGGATCTGACACCCCCATCTTTTTCACAAACACCGGCCTCTCCCAAGCACACACGTGATACCTTGTCTCCTGACACTCATCCTGACCCGAAAAGCAATGCCTCCATGACTATTGCCTTCTATTGCATGGAGGATTTGGAGGATATATCTGAAGATGAATCAGAAGAGCTCTGGGATCGGACACCCCCATCCTTTCCAGAAGCACCGGGCTCTCCCAAGAACACACATCGCACATCGCCTCATGAGAGAGGTCCCAGTGAGACAGGCAGTGCCACTGTCAACATGGCCTTCTATTGCCTTGAAGATTTGGAGGAAATCTCTGATGAAGAATTAGAAGAGCCCTTGGATCTTACGCCCCCACCTTTATCAGGAGGACAGGGCTCTCCCAAATGCACAAATGGCACATTGCCTAATGAAAGAGGTCCCGATGTGACAGACAATGCCTCCACGAACATGGCCTTCTATTGCATAGAGGATTTAGAGGAAATCTCTGAAGATGAATTAGAGGAGCCCTGGGATCTGACACCCCCTGCTCTTGCAGAAGCACAGCCCTCTCCCAGGCATACAGATGGCACACCGGCTCACGAGACAAACCCTTTTCCCACAGGGAACAAGCCACTGAACATCCCTGTCTGTAGTAATGAGGATTTGGCAGACATCTTTGAGGAGGAATTCGAAGAGCCCTTGGAAAAGGAGGGGATTGCCCAAATCTGCACTACTGACTTGATGGATGCAATCTCCACTAGGAAAAGACCAAGGCCCTTAACCCCCGACAGGAAAATGTACATAGAGGTGCGTTGTGATAAAGAAATGCCCCAAGAGATGAAATATAGCACTCCTCTCGCACCAAAGCACTGTCCACTTCTTAAGGCCATAGATGCAAAGGAAGCTGCTGACATTTATAAGGCAGAGGCCTTTCACAAAATATTTTCTCACTCTCCACACACCCAGGGCAGTGGCCGCAGCACACCCAGTACCTCTGCTCGGCCAGACCATGTGCTCTCGTCCGTGTCCAACAAAGACACCGCCCACCCTCAGCCTGAGCTCGGAGGAGCATCAGGCAGCAACCCGAGGCAAAATGAAAGAGGGAATCGCAAGAGGAGCCTCGCTTCCCCTTCCTCCCCTCCCACACCATCGCAGCAGGCTCAAGAGGAAAGGTGTCTTGACCACCTCCCACCAAAGAAGCGCTATCGCTCCTGCTGCCAGTAGGGAGGCAAGGGGTTCCCTCTGCTACCCCAAGCTGCCACTGTCCTGCCACGTGCCAGCCCCTGAACATCTGCACCCCAGCCTGCCCTTCCCCCAGCACTGCTGCCCCACACACCTCCAGCAAAATCTCGTTGTTTTTCTTTTTCCCTCCCTTTCTAGGTAGTCTCTGATGTTTTCTAAATAAAATGACAGGTGCTGTTCTTATGTTATACTCTGGTGCGTGTTCCTTTTCGGCTAGCGGATACGTGTAAACTGCAACTAAGCTAGTCTTGGGGGAAGTAGGAGGAGGGTATAGGGACATTCTACCACACCTAGAAGAATGGTATTCCAGTAGAATAATTAAGCCATTCTTTACACTAGGCTCAAATGACTCTGAGGGATGACGTATATAATACGGCAGCATGAATGAGAAGAGAATGCTGTGAAAAGCATTCCACCAAATACTAGTTACTAGTGGAGTAGCTAGATTTCATGGATATTCATGCAACGCTAGTCCATCTCCAACTCTGCCAAGTACAAAAATATACTCTTCGTAGAAGGGGTAGAGTGGAATATTAGAATTGATTTCTAAATGTGAGGGTTGAGTTAATGAGAATTAGATTAATTTTTAAAATTAAGGTTAGGATTTTTAAAAAACGGCTTCGTTAGAGGAGAAGAACACTGGGCAATGACGCTGGGTATGGGTAGGGTTTCTCAAGCTGATTGATATCAGAAGAGGATCCGTCGATTCCAGACCCAAAAAGGGCTCATAGAGCTACCATGAGTCAAGGCACTGGGAATATCATCCAAACCAGAGCTCTAAAATGGCGAAAGGGACTAAATGGGAGGCCTCTCTATTCTGCAGCCACAGAGCTTTATTGCAGGGAGCCAAGCTTTCGTAGGTCGGGTCGCCACATCCTCGTCCCCCTGCCATCCCACTCACTTCTCCGCTGAGAGCCGGAAAGCTGCCTCCAGCACAGCACGGAGATGCCAGCAAAAGAGGCACCATCGTGCCCTCCCCACACCTAGGTCTCTCACTCCAATAGGCAGCACAAGAACAGCGCTCTCTCTCTCTGCTTTCCTTTGCTCTGCTCTGCTTTGGACAAGGCTTTGCAGCCAGGTACAGATTCCTGCCAGCAGGAGGGGCACACAAAGGGATTTTGGCCATGCAACATGGCTTCCACAGTCCTTGGCAGAGGTTTTTCCCCTTCCTATGCTTTGCCAAGGCGTCTTTGCCAAAACACATCACGATGGACGGGAGGGTCTTGAAGGCTCGGAACCCAAGGCACAACTGGAGCCCTCTGTGTCTCTGATTTCTTGATTTCCCCAAAGATGAGGGAGGCTACACTGATTCCCTGCAACTATTTCCTCTTCACCTTTATTTGGTCTGAAGCGGGACTCTCTCAGCCCTTCTAACCTGAGCCCTCTGCAGAGACTAAGCACTGCATTCCTTTGGCTTTTCAAGTGCTCCTAGAAACTGTGGCCACTTTGTTCCTACCTTCTGAAAGGAAGGGAAGGGAGGCACCAGCAAAGACGGGACATTTCCAGATTTCCCCTGCAGCCCCTGGAGGAAACTGCACCATGGAGCATGTTGGTGGAGACTTGCATTCAGTCTCCAGCTCAGCCTTTCAGTTGGCAGAGAGGTTTGCCTATGCCATGGCATCGAAGAGAAGACAAAATCACTTCCCACTGCCGGCATGGGCAGCGATGCAGCTTGCTCTCATGCAGAACCCTCTTAAAGTTGGACACATGCAATGAGAATGAAGTGATCTTTGGAACTACGAGCTCGCTTGTACTTCCCCACTTTCACTGCCATTCTCTCATGAGAGCGATGACACTGTGCGCAGATGCCTAAGACTCCTGTTTGGTGGTAGTTGTGGGTGATGGGAGTCAGCGCTGCTCCCTTTTCTTTCCTTTTGTGTGTGTGTGTGTCTTGTTTGTTTTGGCTTGGATTATCACGGTGTTAATAGACAGTAGCTATGCTGTTCCTGCCGTATGTCGTGCTGCCTCCCAGTGACAAAAAGCATCCTCCCTTGAGATGCCCCTGAGACTAGTGAGAGCAGATTCCAGTCCTCTCTCTGCTTCTGCCCACTTCCTCCAAGCACTTGAAGAGGAGCTAGATGGTCTCCAAGGGTCCTTACCCCAGCACTAACCCAGTGGAGGCAAACAAATCAGTCAGGGCTGCAAGAAGAAAAAAAAATATTAAGTTACAAAGGTCCAATAAACTACCACCCTGAATATTTCAGGAGTACTTTGTTGCCCACTTGTTGACCATTGAAGAAGGCCGGAGGACCCTGTTGCCCAGTGAGCCAATGTCCCAGCTCCCTTACCCAGAGGTCAACCAGCAGGACACATTGACACATTGGTCATGTGGCATTACACCAAACTGGGAGGAAGGATTTTATTAGGCTCTGAGCTGAAAGACTTGCATACGCCAAGAACCCCCTCAGGCTTCCTCCGTTTGCCCCGCTGTCCCGAATGAGTGCCGAAAAAGAGCAAAGGGAAGATAGGTGGCCCTGCAAAGCTTGACTCACTTTAATCCTGAAAGATCGATAAGCACAGCCATGACACTGGTGAGTAATGAGAGCAGCGGGAACATTTTTGGAGCATTTCTAGAAAGGCCCAAGGGTAATTTAACAGCATCCTCCCGCCTCTTGAGTCCCGTGTTAGGGAGAGCACAGCTAAAGAGCATGTGCTTTCTTGTGCTACAATCCTCCTCTCTTTCCACTGGACACACTGAGGGCCGAGGGTGGCTTTAAAGAAGATGCTGTCCCTCTTTTCCTTCCAGCACGTTTCATCCCTAGTGCTTTTTCTCTCTAGCTGGAAGCTCTATAGGTTTCATATAGAATTGTGTTCAGTCAATGAAATATTGAAGCATGGAAACTAAAGGGTAAACTACCCCTAGACAAGTCCCTTAGACATTGTGAGGTGTAGCTTTCCGTCGTGCAACAGGGAGGTGGACTGCCCTTTTGAAAGAAAACCCAGCAGAGAGCTGTTGTTGCAGAATGGACAGAGGTGCCTTTGGTGGCAAAGCACTTGCTATGGCTGGGAGCAACCTCCATGCCACTGGAGAGGCCGTTGCTGAGGGATGGCAGGTGGCAAAGGCACCACACCGATGGCTCTGTGTTTGTGACATTGAAGGGTCTAAGGGCTGCTTGGCCCCCGCAGCTGGTTGCCAGCGGCTCTGGCGGAATGTTTGCTCTGGAACCTGCAGTCTCCCTGGACAACGTTAGAGGTTCGAGACTGTTTCCACCCGAAGCTGGAGCATCGCTACGTTGTCCTGCCTTCTTTAAAGGATAGATACTCCTTTTTCTTCTTGCATCAAGTCAGGAAGACCCTTCCGAGGCACAAGCGGCTGGGCTAAAGCAAGAGCTGACCAAATGGAGCGCAGCGGCCTAGGTGCAGCAGGCGACAGCGTGCGTGCCTGCCTTGAAGAGCGGGAGCAGGAGGCAAGAGAGGGCTCCTCTGTTCCTCCGCTGCCAGCCCGCCAGCCAGCCAGCGGCACCTCGACGCAAGAGCTGCAGCCAGCACCCGCGCCTGCACCTCTCTGTGATGGGGATGAGGGGCAGCAGCCCAGCTGCAGCTCCACCAGAAGGGCTGAGGACTGCCTGGAGGTGCCAGCTCCACCAGAGCCCTGGGATCTGACGCCCACAATTCTTTCAGAAGCGCCGGACTGTCCCAAGCCCACAGGTGACACATTGCTTTCCAACACTCATCCCTCTCTGAGAGGCAATCCCCCCATAAACATCACCTTCTATTCCCTTGAAGATTTGGAAGAAATCTCTGAGGATGAATTAGAAGAGTCCTTGGATCAGACATCCCCATCTTTGTCAGAAGCGCCGGGCTCTCCCAAGCCCACACATGACACATTGCCTCAGGAGAGGCATGCTGATCTGATTGGCAGTTCCCCCTTTAACATCGGCTTCTACTGCCTTGAGGATTTAGAAGAAATCTCTGAAGGTGAATTGGAAGAACCCTGGGATCTGACACCCCCATCTTTTTCACAAACACCGGCCTCTCCCAAGCACACACGTGATACCTTGTCTCCTGACACTCATCTTGACCCGAAAAGCAATGCCTCTGTGACTATTGCCTTCTATTGCATGGAGGGTTTGGAGGATATATCTGAAGATGAATCAGAAGAGCTCTGGGATCTGACACCCCCATCCTATCCAGAAGCACCGGGCTCTCCCAAGAACATGCATCACACATCGCCTCATGAGAGAGGTCCCAGTGAGACAGGCAGTGCCACTGTCAACATGGCCTTCTATTGCCTTGATGATTTGGAGGAAATCTCTGATGAAGAATTAGAAGAGCCCTTGGATCTTACGCCCCCACCTTTATCAGGAGGACAGGTATCTCCCAAGCGCACACATGGCACATTGCCTCATGAGAGAGGTCCCAATGCAACAGGTAATGCCTCCATGAACATGGCCTTCTATTGCATAGAGGATTTAGAGGAAATCTCTGAAGATGAATTAGAGGAGCCCTGGGATCTGACACCCCCTGCTCTTGCAGAAGCACAGCCCTCTCCCATGCATACAGATGGCACACCAACTCACGAGACAAACCCTTTTCCCACAAGGAATAAGCCACTGAACATCCCTGTCTGTAGTAATGAGGATTTGGCAGACATCTTTGAGGAGGAATTCGAAGAGCCCTTGGAAAAGGAGGGGATTGCCCAAATCTGCACTACTGACTTGATGGATGCAATCTCCACTAGGAAAAGACCAAGGCCCTTAACCCCCGACAGGAAAATGTACATAGAGGTGCGTTGTGATAAAGAAATGCCCCAAGAGATGAAATATAGCACTCCTCTCGCACCAAAGCACTGTCCACTTCTTAAGGCCATAGATGCAAAGGAAGCTGCTGACATTTATAAGGCAGAGGCCTTTCACAAAATATTTTCTCGCTCTCCACACACCCAGGGCAGTGGCCGCAGCAAACCCAGTACCTCTGCTCGGCCAGACCATGTGCTCTCGTCCGTGTCCAACAAAGACACCGCCCACCCTCAGCCTGAGGTCGGAGGAGAATCAGGCAGCAACCCGAGGCAAAATGAAAAAGGGAATCGCAAGAGGAGCCTCGCTTCCCCTTCCTCCCCTGCCACACCATCGCAGCAGGCTCAAGAGGAAAGGTGTCTTGAACACCTCCCACCAAAGAAGCGCTATCGCTCCTGCTGCCAGTAGGGAGGCAAGGGGTTCCCTCTGCTACCCCAAGCTGCCACTGTCCTGCCACGTGCCAGCCCCTGAACATCTGCACCCCAGCCTGCCCTTCCCCCAGCACTGCTGCCCCACACACCTCCAGCAAAATCTCGTTGTTTTTCTTTTTCCCTCCCTTTCTGGGTAGTCTCTGATGTTTTCTAAATAAAATGACAGGTGCTGTTCTTATGTTATACTCTGGTGCGTGTTCCTTTTCGGCTAGCGGATACGTGTAAACTGCAACTAAGCTAGTATAGGGCGAAGTAGGAGGAGGGTATAGGGACATTCTACCACACCTAGAAGAATGGTATTCCAGTAGAATAATTAAGCCATTCTTTACACTAGGCTCAAATGACTCTGAGGGATGACGTATATAATACGGCAGCATGAATGAGAAGAGAATGCTGTGAAAAGCATTCCACCAAATACTAGTTACTAGTGGAGTAGCTAGATTTCATGGATATTCATGCAACGCTAGTCCATCTCCAACTCTGCCAAGTACAAAAATGTACTCTTCGTAGAAGGGGTAGAGTGGAATATTAGAATTGATTTCTAAATGTTAGGGTTGAGTTAATGAGAATTAGATTAATTTTTAAAATTAAGGTTAGGATTTTTAAAAAACGGCTTCGTTAGAGGAGAAGAACACTGGGCAATGACGCTGGGTATGGGTAGGGTTTCTCAAGCTGATTGATATCAGAAGAGGATCCGTCGATTCCAGACCCAAAAAGGGCTCATAGAGCTACCATGAGTCAAGGCACTGGGAATATCATCCAAACCAGAGCTCTAAAATGGCGAAAGGGACTAAATGGGAGGCCTCTCTATTCTGCAGCCTCAGAGCTTTATTGCATAGCTCGGGTCGCCACATCCTAGTCCCCCTGCCATCCCACCCACTTCTCCGCTGAGAGCAGGAAAGCTGCCTCCAGCACAGCACGGAGATGCCAGCAAAAGAGGCACCATCGTGCCCTCCCCACGCCTAGATCTCTCACTCCAGTAGGCAGCACAAGGACAGCGCGCTCTCCATCTGCTTTCCTTTGCTCTGCTCTGCTTTGGACAAAGGTTTTGCAGACAGATCCAGATTCCTGCCAGCAGGAGGGGCACACAAAGGGATTTTGGCCATGCAACAAAGCTGCCACAGTCGGTGGCAGAGGTTTCTCCCCTTCCTATGCTTTGCCAAGGCGGCTCTGCCAAAACAGGTCATGATGGGCTGGGGGCTCTTGAAGGCTCAAAACCCAAGGCACAACTGGAGCCCTCCATGTCTCTGATTTCTTGATTTCCCCAAAGATGAGAGAGGCTACACTGATTCCCTGCAACTATTCCCTCTCCACCTTCATTTGGTCTCAAGCATGGCTCTCTCAGCACCTGTAACCTCAACACTCTGCAGAGACTAAGCACTGCATTCCTTTGGCTTTTCAAGTGCTCCTAGAAACTGTGGCCACTTTGTTCCTACCTTCTGAAAGGAAGGGAAGGGAGGCACCAGCAAAGATGGGACATTTCCAGATTTCCCCTGCAGCCCCTGGAGGAAACTGCACCATGGAGCACGTGGCTGGAGACTTGCATTCAGTCTCCAGCTCAGCCTTTCAGTTGGCAGAGAGGTTTGCCTATGCCATGGCATCGAAGAGAAGACAAAATCACTTCCCACTGCCGGCATGGGCAGCGATGCAGCTTGCTCTCATGCAGAACCCTCTTAAAGTTGGACACATGCAATGAGAATGAAGTGATCTTTGGAACTACGAGCTCGCTTGTACTTCTCCACTTTCACTGCCATTCTCTCATCAGAGCGATGACACTGTGCGCAGATGCCTAAGACTCCTGTTTGGTGGTAGTTGTGGGTGATGGGAGTCAGTGCTGCTCCCTTTTCTTTCCTTTTGTGTGTGTGTGTGTCTTGTTTGGTTTGGCTTGGATTATCACAGTGTTAATAGACAGTAGCTATGCTGTTCCTGCCGTACGTCGTGCTGCCTCCCAGTGACAAAAAGCATCCTCCCTTGAGATGCCCCTGAGACTAGTGAGAGCAGATTCCAGTCCTCTCTCTGCTTCTGCCCACTTCATCCAAGCACTTGAAGAGGAGCTAGATGGTCTCCAAGGGTCCTTACCCCAGCACTAACCCAGTGGAGGCAAACAAATCAGTCAGGGCTGCAAGAAGAAAAAAAAATATTAAGTTACAAAGGTCCAATAAACTACCACCCTGAATATTTCAGGAGTACTTTGTTGCCCACTTGTTGACCATTGAAGAAGGCCGGAGGACCCTGTTGCCCAGTGAGCCAATGTCCCAGCTCCCTTACCCAGAGGTCAACCAGCAGGACACATTGACACACTGGTCATGTGGCATTACACCAAACTGGGAGGAAGGATTTTATTAGGCTCTGAGCTGAAAGACTTGAATACGCCAAGACCCCCCTCAGGCTTTCTCCGTTTGCCCCGATGTCCCGAATGAGTGCCGAAAAAGAGCAAAGGGAAGATAGGTGGCCCTGCAAAGCTTGACTCACTTTAATCCTGAAAGATCGGTAAGCACAGCCATGACACTGGTGAGTAATGAGAGCAGCGGGAACATTTTTGGAGCATTTCTAGAAAGGCCCAAGGGTAATTTAACAGCATCCTCCCGCCTCTTGAGTCCCGTGTTAGGGAGAGCACAGCTAAAGAGCATGTGCTTTCTTGTGCTACAATCCTCCTCTCTTTCCACTGGACACACTGAGGGGCGAGGGTGGCTTCAAAGAAGATGCTGTCCCTCTTTTCCTTCCAGCACGTTTCATCCCTAGTGCTTTTTCTCTCTATCTGGAAGCTCTATAGGTTTCATATAGAATTGTGTTCAGTCAATGAAATATGGAAGCATGACAGCTAAAGGGTAAACTACCCCTAGACAAGTCCCTTAGACATTGTGAGGTGTAGCTTTCCGTCGTGCAACAGGGAGGTGGACTGCCCTTTTGAAAGAAAACCCAGCAGAGAGCTGTTGTTGCAGAACGGACAGAGGTGCCTTTGGTGGCAAAGCACCTGCTATGGCTGGGAGCAACATCCATCCCACTGGAGAGGCCGTTGCTGAGGGATGGCAGGTGGCAAAGGCACCACACCGATGGCTCTGTGTTTGTGACATTGAAGGGTCCAAGGGCTGCTTGGCCCCCGCAGCTGGTTGCCAGCGGCTCTGGCGGAATGTTTGCTCTGGAACCTGCAGTCTCCCTGGACAACGTTAGAGGTTCGAGACGGTTTCCTCCCGAAGCTGGAGCATCGCTACGTTGTCCTGCCTTCTTTAAAGCATAGCTACTCCTTTTTCTTCCTGTATGAAGTCAAGAAGACCCTTCCAAGGGACAAGCGGCTGGGCTAAAGGAAGTGCTGACCCAATGGAGCACAGCGGCCTAGGTGCAGCAGGCGACAGCGTGCGTGCCTGCCTTGAAGAGCGGGAGCAGGAGGCAAGAGAGGGCTCCTCTGTTCCTCCGCTGCCAGCCCGCCAGCCAGCCAGCGGCACCTCGA
Organism: Tinamus guttatus; assembly: GCF_059628265.1. NCBI lineage: Eukaryota > Metazoa > Chordata > Aves > Tinamiformes > Tinamidae > Tinamus > Tinamus guttatus. The sequence continues at coordinate 362,320 of NW_028289131.1, read as the reverse complement.
CGCAAGAGCTGCAGCCAGCACCCGCGCCTGCACCTCTCTGTGATGGGGATGAGGGGCAGCAGCCCAGCTGCAGCTCCACCAGAAGGGCTGAGGACTGCCTGGAGGTGCCAGCTCCACCAGAGCCCTGGGATCGGATGCCCACAATTCTTTCAGAAGCGCCGGACTGTCCCAAGCCCACAGGTGACACATTGCCTCCCGACACTCATCCCTCTCCGAGAGGCAATCCCCCCATGAACATCACCTTCTATTCCCTTGAAGATTTGGAAGAAATCTCTGAGGATGAATTAGAAGAGTCCTTGGATCTGACACCCCCATCTTTGTCAGAAGCGCCGGGCTCTCCCAAGCCCACACATGACACATTGCCTCAGGAGAGGCATGCTGATCTGATAGGCAGTTCCCCCTTTAACATCGGCTTCTACTGCCTTGAGGATTTAGAAGAAATCTCTGAAGGTGAATTGGAAGAACCCTGGGATCTGACACCCCCATCTTTTTCACAAACACCGGCCTCTCCCAAGCACACACGTGATACCTTGTCTCCTGACACTCATCCTGACCCGAAAAGCAATGCCTCCATGACTATTGCCTTCTATTGCATGGAGGATTTGGAGGATATATCTGAAGATGAATCAGAAGAGCTCTGGGATCGGACACCCCCATCCTTTCCAGAAGCACCGGGCTCTCCCAAGAACACACATCGCACATCGCCTCATGAGAGAGGTCCCAGTGAGACAGGCAGTGCCACTGTCAACATGGCCTTCTATTGCCTTGAAGATTTGGAGGAAATCTCTGATGAAGAATTAGAAGAGCCCTTGGATCTTACGCCCCCACCTTTATCAGGAGGACAGGGCTCTCCCAAATGCACAAATGGCACATTGCCTAATGAAAGAGGTCCCGATGTGACAGACAATGCCTCCACGAACATGGCCTTCTATTGCATAGAGGATTTAGAGGAAATCTCTGAAGATGAATTAGAGGAGCCCTGGGATCTGACACCCCCTGCTCTTGCAGAAGCACAGCCCTCTCCCAGGCATACAGATGGCACACCAACTCACGAGACAAACCCTTTTCCCACAGGGAACAAGCCACTGAACATCCCTGTCTGTAGTAATGAGGATTTGGCAGACATCTCTGAGGAGGAATTCGAAGAGCCCTTGGAAAAGGAGGGGATTGCCCAAATCTGCACTACTGACTTGATGGATGCAATCTCCACTAGGAAAAGACCAAGGCCCTTAACCCCCGACAGGAAAATGTACATAGAGGTGCGTTGTGATAAAGAAATGCCCCAAGAGATGAAATATAGCACTCCTCTCGCACCAAAGCACTGTCCACTTCTTAAGGCCATAGATGCAAAGGAAGCTGCTGACATTTATAAGGCAGAGGCCTTTCACAAAATATTTTCTCACTCTCCACACACCCAGGGCAGTGGCCGCAGCACACCCAGTACCTCTGCTCGGCCAGACCATGTGCTCTCGTCCGTGTCCAACAAAGACACCGCCCACCCTCAGCCTGAGCTCGGAGGAGCATCAGGCAGCAACCCGAGGCAGAATGAAAAAGCAAATCACAAGAGGAGCCTCGCTTCCCCTTCCTCCCCTCCCACACCATCGCAGCAGGCTCAAGAGGAAAGGTGTCTTGAACACCTCCCACCAAAGAAGCGCTATCGCTCCTGCTGGCAATAGGGAGGCAAGGGGTTCCCTCTGCTACCCCAAGCTGCCACTGTCCTGCCACGTGCCAGCCCCTGAACATCTGCACCCCAGCCTGCCCTTCCCCCAGCACTGCTGCCCCACACACCTCCAGCAAAATCTCGTTGTTTTTCTTTTTCCCTCCCTTTCTGGGTAGTCTCTGATGTTTTCTAAATAAAATGACAGGTGCTGTTCTTATGTTATACTCTGGTGCGTGTTCCTTTTCGGCTAGCGGATACGTGTAAACTGCAACTAAGCTAGTCTTGGGGGAAGTAGGAGGAGGGTATAGGGACATTCTACCATACCTAGAAGAATGGTATTCCAGTAGAATAATTAAGCCATTCTTTACACTAGGCTCAAATGACTCTGAGGGATGACGTATATAATACGGCAGCATGAATGAGAAGAGAATGCTGTGAAAAGCATTCCACCAAATACTAGTTACTAGTGGAGTAGCTAGATTTCATGGATATTCATGCAACGCTAGTCCATCTCCAACTCTGCCAAGTACAAAAATGTACTCTTCGTAGAAGGGGTAGAGTGGCATATTAGAATTGATTTCTAAATGTTAGGGTTGAGTTAATGAGAATTAGATTAATTTTTAAAATTAAGGTTAGGATTTTTAAAAAACGGCTTCGTTAGAGGAGAAGAACACTGGGCAATGACGCTGGGTATGGGTAGGGTTTCTCAAGCTGATTGATATCAGAAGAGGATCCGTCGATTCAAGACCCAAAAAGGGCTCATAGAGCTACCATGCGTCAAGGCACTGGGAATATCATCCAAACCAGAGCTCTAAAATGGCGAAAGGGACTAAATGGGAGGCCTCTCTATTCTGCAGCCTCAGAGCTTTATTGCATAGCTCGGGTCGCCACATCCTCGTCCCCCTGCCATCCCACCCACTTCTCCGCTGAGAGCAGGAAAGCTGCCTCCAGCACAGCACGGAGATGCCAGCAAAAGAGGCACCATCGTGCCCTCCCCACGCCTAGGTCTCTCACTCCAATAGGCAGCACAAGGACAGCGTGCTCTCCATCTGCTTTCCTTTGCTCTGCTCTGCTTTGGACAAAGGTTTTGCAGACAGATCCAGATTCCTGCCAGCAGGAGGGGCACACAAAGGGATTTTGGCCATGCAACAAAGCTGCCACAGTCGGTGGCAGAGGTTTCTCCCCTTCCTACGCTTTGCCAAGGCGGCTCTGCCAAAACAGGTCATGATGGGCTGGGGGCTCTTGAAGGCTCAAAACCCAAGGCACAACTGGAGCCCTCCATGTCTCTGATTTCTTGATTTCCCCAAAGATGAGAGAGGCTACACTGATTCCCTGCAACTATTCCCTCTCCACCTTTATTTGGTCTCAAGCGGGACTGTCTCAGCCCTTCTAACCTGAGCCCTCTGCAGAGACTAAGCACTTCGTTCCTTTGGCTTATTAAGTGCTCCTAGAAACTGTGGCCACTTTGTTCCTACCTTCCGAAAGGAAGGGAAGGGAAAGACGGGACATTTCCAGATTTCCCCTGCAGCCCCTGGAGGAAACTGCACCATGGAGCACGTGGCTGGAGACTTGCATTCAGTCTCCAGCTCAGCCTTTCCTGTACCAGAGAGGTTGGCCTATGCCATGGCATCAAAGAGAAGACAAAATCACTTCCCACTGCGGGCATGGGCAGCGATGCAGCTTGCTCTCATGCAGAACCCTCTTAAAGTTGGACACATGCAATGAGAATGAAGTGATCTTTGGAACTACAAGCTCGCTTGTACTTTCCTGCTTTCACTGCCATTCTCTCATGAGAGTGATGACACTGTGCGCAGATGCCTAAGACTCCTGTTTGGTGGTGGTTGTGGGTGATGGGAGCCAGCGCTGCTCCCTTTTCTTTCCCTTTGTGTGTGTGTGTGTGTCCTGTTTGGTTTGGCTTGGATTATCACAGTGTTAATAGACAGTAGCAATGCTGTTCCTGCCCCACGTCATGCTGCCTCCCAGTGACAAAAAGCATCCTCCCTTGAGATGCCCCTGAGACTAGTGAGAGTAGATTCCAGTCCTCTCTCTGCTTCTGCCCACTTCCTCCAAGCACTTGAAGAGGAGCTAGATGGTCTCCAAGGGTCCTTTCCCCCAGCAATAACCCAGTGGAGGCAAACAAATCAGTCAGGGCTGCAACAAGAAAACAAAAATATTAAGTTACACATGTCCAATAAACTACCACCCTGAATATTTCAGGAGGGCTTTGTTGCCCACTTGTTGACCACTGAAGAAGGCCGGAGGACCCTGTTGCCCGGTGAGCCAGTGTCCCAGCTCCCTTACCCAGAGGTCAACCAGCAGGGCACACTGACACACTGGGCACGTGGCATTACACCAAACTGGGGGGATGGATTTTATTAGGCTCTGAGCTGAAAGACTTGCATACCCCAAGACCCCGCTCAGCCTTCCTCCGTTTGCCCCGCTGTCCCGAATGAGTGCTGAAAAAGAGCCAAGGGAAGATAGGTGGCCCTGCAAAGCTTGACTCACATTAATCCTGCCAGATCGGTAAGCACAGCCATGACACTGGTGAGTAAGTGATGGAGTAATGAGAGCAGCGGGAACATTTTTGGAGCATTTCTAGAAAGGCCCAAGGGTAATTTAACAGCATCCTCCCGCCTCTTGAGCCCCGTGTTAGGGAGAGCACAGCTAAAGAGCATGTGCTTTGTTGTGCTACAATCCTCCTCTCTTTCCACTGGACACACTGAGGGGCGAGGGTGGCTTCAAAGAAGACGCTGTCCCTCTTTTCCTTCCAGCACGTTTTGTGCCTAGAGTTTTTTCTCTCTATCTGGAAGCTACTTAGGTTTCATATAGAATTGTGTTCAGTCAATGAAATATTGAAGCATGACAGCTAAAGGGTAAACTACCCCTAGACAAGTCCCTTAGACATTTTGAGGTGCATCTTTCCGTCCTGCAGCAGGGAGGTGGACTGTCCTTTGAAAGAAAACCCAGCAGAGAGCTGTTGTTGCAGAACGGACAGAGGTGCCTTTGGTGGCAAAGCACTTGCTATGGCTGGGAGCAACCTCCATCCCACTAGAGAGGCCGTTGCTGAGGGATGGCAGGTGGCAAAGGCACCACACCGATGGCTCTGTGTTTGTGACATTGAAGGGTCTAAGGGCTGCTTGGTCCCCGCAGCTGTTTGCCAGCAGCTCTGGTGGAATGTTTGCTCTGGAACCTGCAGTCTCCCTGGACAACGTTAGAGGTTCGAGACTGTTTCCTCCCGAAGCTGGAGCATCTCTACGTTGTCCTGCCTTCTTTAAAGGATAGCTACTGCTTTTTCTTCCTATCTCCAGTCTGGAAGACCCTTCCAAGGGACAAGCGGCTGGGCTAAAGCAAGGGCTGACGAAATGGAGCGCAGCGGCCTAGGTGCAGCAGGCGACAGCGTGCGTGCCTGCCTTGAAGAGCGGGAGCAGGAGGCAAGAGAGGGCTCCTCTGTTCCTCCGCTGCCAGCCCGCCAGCCAGCCAGCGGCACCTCGACGCAAGAGCTGCAGCCAGCACCCGCGCCTGCACCTCTCTGTGATGGGGATGAGGGGCAGCAGCCCAGCTGCAGCTCCACCAGAAGGGCTGAGGACTGCCTGGAGGTGCCAGCTCCACCAGAGCCCTGGGATCTGATGCCCACAATTCTTTCAGAAGCGCCCGGCTCTCCCAAGCCCAAACGTGACACATTGTCTCCCGACACTCATCCCACTCCAAGAGGCAATTCCCCCATGAGCATCACCTTCTATTCCCTTCAAGATCTGGAAGATATCTCTGAGGATGAATTAGAAGGGTCCTTGGATGTGACACCCCCATCTTTGTCAGAAGCACCGGGCTCTCCCAAGCCCACACACGGCACATTGCCTCAGGAGAGGCATGCTGATCCGATAGGCAGTTCCCCCTTTAACATCGCCTTCTACTGCCTTGGGGATTTAGAAGAAATCTCTGAAGGTGAATTAGAAGAGCCCTGGGATTTGACACCCCCATCTCTTTCACAAACACCGGGCTCTCCCAAGCACACACGTGACACCTTGTCTCCTGACACTCATCCCGATCCGACAAGCAATGCCTCCGTGAGTATTGCCTTCGATTGCTCCAATGATGTGGAGGATATAACTGAAGATGAATCAGAAGAGCTCTGGGATCTGACACCCCCATCCTTTCCAGAAGCATCGGGCTCTCCCAAGAACACACATCAAACATCACCTCATGAGACAGGTCCCAGTGAGACAGGCAGTGCCACTGTCAACATGGCCTTCTATTGCCTTGATGATTTGGAGGAAATCTCTGATGAAGAATTAGAAGAGCCCTTGGATCTTACACCCCCACCTTTATCAGGAGGACAGGGCTCTCCCAAGCGCACACATGGCACATCATCTCATGAGAGAGGTCCCGATGCGACAGGTAATGACTCCATGAATATGGCCTTCTATTGCATAGAGGATTTAGAGGAAATCTCTGAAGATGAATTGGAACCGACCTGGGATCTGACAACCCCATCTCGTGCAGAAGCGCAGCCCTCTTCCATTCATACAGATGGCACACCGGCTCACGAGACAAACCCTTTTCCCACAGGGAACAAGCCACTGAACATCCATGTCTGTGGTAATGAGGATTTGGAAGACATCTCTGAGGAAGAATTCAAAGAGCCCTTGGAAAAGGAAGAGATTACCGAAATCTGCACTACAGACGTGATGGTTACAATCTCCATTAGGAAGAGACCAAGGCCCTTAACCCCCAAGAGGAAAATGTATATAGAGGTGTGTTGTGATAAAGAAGTGCCCCAAGAGATGAAAGATAGCACTCCACTCCCATCAAAGCACTGTCGTCTTCCTGAGGCCACAGATGCAATGGAAGCTGTTGGCATTTATAAGGCAGAGGCCTTTCACAGCACATTTTCTCCCTCTCCACACACTCAGGGCAGTGGCCGCAGCACACCCAGTACCTCTGCTTGGCCAGGCCACATGCTCTCGACTGTGGCCACCAAAAACACTGACCACCCTCAGCCTGAGGTCGGAGGAGCATCAGGCAGCAACCCGAGGCAGAATGAAAAAGCGAATCGCAAGAGGAGCCTCGCTTCCCCTTCCTCCCCTGCCACACCATCGCAGCAGGCTCAAGAGGAAAGGTGTCTTGACCACCTCCCGCCAAAGAAGCGCTATCGCTCCTGCTGCCAGTAGGGAGGCAAGGGGTTCCCTCTGCTACCCCAAGCTGCCACTGTCCTGCAACGTGCCAGCCCTTGAACATCTGCACCCCAGCCTGCCCTTCCCCCAGCACTGCTGCCCCACACACCTCCAGCAAGATCTTGTTTTTTTTTTTTTTTTTTTTTCCCTTTCTAGGTAGTCTCTTATGTTTTGTAAATAAAATGACTGGTGCTGTTCTTAAATTGCACTCTGGTGTGTGTTCCTTATCGGCTAGCGGATACGTGAAAACTGCAACTAAGCTACTCTTGGGGGAAGAAGGAGGAGGGTCTGGGGATGTTCCAAAACACCTAGCAGAATGGTATTCCAGTAGAATAATTAAACCATTCTTTACACTAGGCTCAAATGACTGTGAGGATTTGAGTGAATAATACAAGAGCATGAATGAGAAGAGAATGCTGTGAACAGCTTTACACAAAATACTAGTTACTAGTGGAGGGGCTAGATTTCATGGACGTTCATGCAACGCTAGTCCATCTCCAACTCTGCCAAGTACAAAAATGTACTCTTTGTAATAGGGCTAGAATTGCAATGTTAGAATTGATTTCTAAGTGTTAGGATTAAATTAATTAGAATTAGATCAATTTTTAAAATTAAGATTAGAATTTTTAAATAACAGCTTTGTTAGAGGAAAAGAACACTGTGCAATGATGCTTGGGTATGGGTATGGTTTCTCAATCTGATTGATATCAGAAGAGGATCCGTCGATTCCAGACCCAAAAAGGGCTTCTAGAGCTGCCATGAGTCAAGGCACCGGGAATACCATCCAAACCATCGGGTTGCCACTTCCTCGTCCCCCTGCCATCCCACCCACTTCTCCGCTGAGAGCAGGAAAGCTGCCTCCAGCACAGCACGGAGATGCCAGCAAAAGAGGCACCATCGTGCCCTCCCCAAATCTAGATCTCTCACTCCAGTAGGCAGCACAAGGACAGCGCGCTCTTGATCTGCTTTCCTTTCTCCGCTCTGCTTTGGACAAGGCTTTGCAGACAGGTACAGATTCCTGCCAGCAGGAGGGGCACACAAAGGGATTTTGGCCATGCAACATGGCTTCCACAGTCGGTGGCAGAGGTTTCTCCCCTTCCTACGCTTTGCAAAAGCAGCTCTGCCAAAACAGGTCACGATGGGCTGGAAGCTCTTGAGGGCTTGAAACTCAAGGCAAAACTGGAGCCCTCCATGCCTCTGATTTCTTCTTTTCCCCAAAGATGTGGGAGGCTACACTGACTGCCTGCAACTATTCCCTCTCCACCTTTATTTGGTTTCAAGCATGGCTCTCTCAGCACCTCTAACCTGAACATTCTGCAGACACTAAGCACTGAATTCCTTTGGCTTTTCAAGTGCTCCTAGAAAGTGTGGCCACTTTGTTCCTATCTTCTGAAAGGAAGGGAAGGGAGGCACCAGCAAACATGGAACATTTCCACATTTCCCCTGCAGCCCCTGGAGGAAACTGCACCATGGAGCACATGGCTGGAGACTTGCATTCAGTCTCCAGCTCAGCCTTTCCTGTACCAGAGAGGTTTGCCTATGCCATGACATCAAAGAGAAGACAAAATCACTTCCCACTGCGGGCATGGGCAGCGATGCTTGCGATCTTGCCAGCGATGGACAGCGATGGACAGCGATCTTGCTGTCATGCAGAACCCTCTTAAAGTTGGACACATGCAATGAGAATGAAGTGATCTTTGGAACTACGAGCTCGCTTGTACTTCCCCACTTTCACTGCCATTCTCTCATCAGAGCGATGACACTGTGCGCAGATGCCTAAGACTCCTGTTTGGTGGTAGTTGGGGGTGATGGGAGCCAGTGCTGCTCCCTTTTCTTTCCTTTTGTGTGTGTGTCTTGTTTGGTTTGGCTTGGATTATCACAGTGTTAATAGATAGTAGCAATGCTGTTCCTGCCGTACGTCATGCTGCCTCCCAATGACAAAAAGCATCCTCCCTTGAGATGCCCCTGAGACTACTGAGAGTAGATTCCAGTCCTCTCTCTGCTTCTGCCCACTTCCTTCAAGCGCTTGAAGAGGAGCTAGATGATCTCCAAGGGTCTTTTCCCCAGCACTAACCCAGTGGAGGCAAACAAATCAGTCAGGGCTGCAAGAAGAAAACAAAAATATTAAGTTACACAGGTCCAATAAACTATCTCCTCGAATATTTCAGGAACACTTTGCTGCCCAGTTGTTGGCCATTCAAGAACGCTGGAGGACGGTCTTGCCCGGTGAGCCAAAGTCCCAGCTCCCTTACCCAGGGGTCAAACAGCAGGACACATTAACACACTGGACATGTGGCATTACACCAAACTGGGGGGATGGATTTTATTAGGCTCTGAGCTGAAAGACTTGCATAGGCCAAGACCTCGTTCAGCCTTCGTCCTTCTACCCCGCTGTCTCGAATGAGTGCCGAAAAAGAGCAAAGGGAAGATAGGTGGCCCTGCAAAGCTTGACTCACTTTAATCCTGCCAGATCAGTAAGCACAGCCATGACACTGGTGAGTAAGTGATGGAGTAATGAGAGCAGCGGGAACATTTTTGGAGCATTTCTAGAAAGGCCCAAGGGTAATTTAACAGCATCCTCCCGCCTCTTGAGTCCCGTGTTAGGGAGAGCACAGCTAAAGAGCATGTGCTTTGTTGTGCTACAATCCTCCTCTCTATCCACTGGACATACTGAGGGACGAGGGTGGCTTCAAAGAAGATGCTGTCCCTCTTTTCCTTCCAGCACGTTTCATACCTAGTGCTTTTTCTCTCTAGCTCGAAGCTCTATAGGTTTCATATAGAATTGTGTTCAGTCAATGAAATATTGAAGCATGACAGCTAAAGGGTAAACTACCCCTAGACAAGTCCCTTAGACATTGTGAGGTGTAGCTTTCCGTCCTGCAGCCGGGAGGTGGACTGCCCTTTTGAAAGAAAACCCAGCAGAGAGCTGTTGTTGCAGAACGGACAGAGGTGCCTTTGGTGGCAAAGCACTTGCTATGGCTGGGAGCAACCTCCATCCCACTGGAGAGGCCGTTGCTGAGGGATGGCACGTGGCAAAGGCACCACACCGATGGCTCTGTGTTTGTGACATTGAAGGGTCTAAGGGCTGCTTGGCCCTCGCAGCTGGTTGCCAGCGGCTCTGGCGGAATGTTTGCTCTGGAACCTGCAGTCTCCGTGGACAACGTTAGAGGTTCGAGACTGTTTCCTCCCGAAGTTGGAGCATCTCTACGTTGTCCTGCCTTCTTTAAAGGATAGATACTGCTTTTTCTTCCTGTATCAAGTCAGGAAGACCCTTCCGAGGGACAAACGGCTGGGCTAAAGCAAGGGCTGACCCAATGGAGCGCAGCGGCCTAGGTGAAGCAGGCGACAGCGTGCGTGCCTGCCTTGAAGAGCGGGAGCAGGAGGCAAGAGAGGGCTCCTCTGTTCCTCCGCTGCCAGCCCGCCAGCCAGCCAGCGGCACCTGGACGCAAGAGCTGCAGCCAGCACCCGCGCCTGCACCTCTCTGTGATGGGGATGAGGGGCAGCAGCCCAGCTGCAGCTCCCCCAGAAGGGCTGAGGACTGCCTGGAGGTGCCAGCTCCACCAGAGCCCTGGGATCTGATGCCCACAAATCATTCAGAAGCGCCGGGCTGTCCCAAGCCCACTCATGACACATTGCCTCAAAATATGCATCCTGAACCGACAGGCAAGGCCTTCATAAAAAATGCCTTCTATTTCATTGAGGATCTGGAGGAAATATCTGAAGAGGAATTAGAAGACACCTGGGATCTGACACCCCCATCTTTGTCAGAAGTACAGCCCTCTCCCCGGCATAGAGATGGCACATTAGATCACGAGTCAGACCCCTTTCCCACAGCCCACAAGCCACTGAACATCACTTTCTGTGCTAATGAGGATTTTGAAGAGAGCTGCAAGGAAGAATTTGATGAGCCCTTGGAAAAGGAGGAATTTGTTCGAATCTGCATTACTGATTTGTTGCTTTCAATCTCCACAAAGAAGAGACCAAGGCTCTTACCCCACAACAGGAAAATGTATATAGAGGTGCGTCGTTACAATGAAATGGCCCAAGAGGTGAAAAGTAGCACTCCACTCCCAGCAGACCACTGCTGCCTTCCGGAGGCCACAGATGCAATGGAAGCTGCTGGTATCTCCAAGGCAGAGGCCTTTCACAGGACATTTTCTACCTCTCCACACACCCAGGGCAGGGAATGCAGCACCCCCAATACCTCTGCTCGGCCAGACCCTGTGCTCTCAACCGTGGCCAACAAACACACCGACCATCCTCAGCCTGAGCTCGGAGGAGCTTCAGGCAGCAACCCGAGGCAGAATGAAAAAGCAAATCGCAAGAGGAGCCTCGCTTCCCCTTCCTCCCCTCCCACACCATCGCAGCAGGCTCAAGAGGAAAGGTGTCTTGAACACCTCCCACCAAAGAAGCGCTATCGCTCCTGCTGCCAGTAGGGAGGCAAGGGGTTCCCTCTGCTACCCCAAGCTGCCACTGTCCTGCCACGTGCCAGCCCCTGAACATCTGCACCCCAGCCTGCCCTTCCCCCAGCACTGCTGCCTCACAGGCCTCCAGCAAAATCTCGTTTTCTTTTTTTTCCTTTCCTCCCTCTTTCTAGGTAGTCTCTTATGTTTTCTAAATAAAATGACAGGTTCTGTTCTTCAGTTACGCTCTGGTGTGTGTTCCTTATTGGCTAGCGGATACGTGAAAACTGCAACTAAGCTACTCTTGAGGGAAAGAGAAGGAGGGTACAGCAACTATCCACCACACCTAGAAAAATGGTATTCCAATAGAATAATTAAGCCATTCTTTACACTATGCTGAAATGACTCTGAGAATTCAAGTGAATAATCCGAGAACATGAATGAGAAGAGAATGCTGTGAAAAGCATTACACAAAATACTAGTTACTAGTGGAGTGGCTAGATTTCATGGATGTTTATGCAACGCTAGTCCATCTCCAACTCTGCCAAGTACAAAAATGTATTCTTTGTAGAAGGGATAGAATTATAATATTAGAATAGATTTCTAACTGTCAGAATTAACTTAATTAGAATTAAAATAATTTTTAAAGTTAAGGTTAGAGTTTTTAAATAATAGCTTTGTTAGAGGAAAAGAACACTGGGCAATGATGCTTGGGCATGGGTAGGATTTATCAAGCTAATATCAGAAGAGGATCCGTCGATTCCAGACCAAAAAGGCCCATAGACCTGCCATGAGTCAAGGCACCGGGAATACCATCCAAATTGGAGCTAAATGGGAGGCCTCTCTATTCTGCAGCCTGGGAGCTTTATTGCAGGGAGCCAAGCTTGCGTAGGTCAGGTCGCCACTTCCTCATCCCCCTGACATCCCACCCACTTCTCCGCTGAGAGCAGGAAAGCTGCCTCCAGCACAGCATGGAGATGCCAGCAAAAGAGGCACCATCGTGCCCTCCCCACGCCTAGATCTCTCACTCCAGTAGGCAGCACAAGGACAGCGCGCTCTCTCTCTGCTTTCCTTTGCTCTGCTCTGCTTTGGACAAGGCTTTGCAGACAGGTCCAGATTCCTGCCAGCAGGAGGGGCACACAAAGGGATTTTGGCCATGCAACACGGCTGCCACAGTCGGTGGCAGAGGTTTCTCCCCTTCCCAAGCTTTGCCAAAGCGGCTCTGCCAAAACACATCACGATGGGCTGGAGGCTCTTGAAGGCTCGAAACCCAAGGCACAACTGGAGGCCTCCATGTCTCTGATTTTTGGATTTCTCCAAAGATGAGAGAGGCTACAGTGATTCCCTGCAACTATTCCCTCTCCACCTTTACTTGGTCTCAGGTGCGGCTGTCTCAGCCCTTCTAACCTGAGCCCTCTTCAGAGACTAAGCACTGCATTACTTTGGCTTTTCAAGTGCTCCTAGAAACTGTGGCCACTTTGTTCCTACCTTCTGAAAGGAAGGGAAGGGAGGCTCCAGCAAAGACGGGACATTTCCAGATTTCCCCTGCAGCCCCTGGAGGAAACTGCACCATGGAGCACGTGGCTGGAGACTTGCATTCAGTCTCCAGCTCAGCCTTCCATGTACCAGAGAGCTTTGCCTATGCCATGGCATCAAAGAGAAGGCAAATTCACTTCCCACTGCGGGCATGGGCAGCGATGCAGCTTGCTCTCATGCAGAACCCTCTTAAAGTTGGACACATGCAATGAGAATGAAGTGATCTTTGGAACTACGAGCTCGCTTGTACTTTCCCACTTTCATTGCCATTCTCTCATCAGAGCGATGACACTGTGCGCAGATGCCTAAGACTCCTGTTTAGTGGTAGTTGGGGGTGATGGGAGCCAGTGCTGCTCCCTTTTCTTTCCTTTTGTGTGTGTGTCTTGTTTGGTTTGGCTTGGATTATCACAGTGTTAATAGACTGTAGCAATGCTGTTCCTGCCGTACATCCTGCTGCCTCCCAATGACAAAAAGCATCCTCCCTTGAGATGCCCCTGAGACTACTGAGAGTAGACTCCAGTCCTCTCTCTGCTTCTGCCCACTTCCTTCAAGCGCTTGAAGAGGAGCTAGATGATCTCCAAGGGTCTTTTCCCCAGCACTAACCCAGTGGAGGCAAACAAATCAGTCAGGGCTGCAAGAAGAAAACAAAAATATTAAGTTACACAGGTCCAATAAACTATCTCCTCGAATATTTCAGGAACACTTTGCTGCCCAGTTGTTGGCCATTCAAGAACGCTGGAGGACGGTCTTGCCCGGTGAGCCAATGTCCTAGCTCCCTTACCCAGGGGTCAAACAGCAGGACACACTGACACACTGGACACGTGGCATTACACCAAACTGGGGGGATGGATTTTATTAGGCTCTGAGCTGAAAGACTTGCATACATCAAGACGCCGCTCAGCCTTCGTCCTTCAACCCCGCTGTCTCGAATGAGTGCCGGAAAAGAGCAAAGGGAAGATAGGTGGCCCTGCAAAGCTTGACTCACTTTAATCCTGCCAAATCAGTAAGCACAGCCATGACACTGGTGAGAAAATGATGGAGTAATGAGAGCAGCGGGAACATTTCTGGAGCATTTCTAGAAAGGCCCAAGGGTAATTTAACAGCATCCTCCCGCCTCTTGAGTCCCGTGTTAGGGAGAGCACAGCTAAAGAGCATGTGCTTTGTTGTGCTACAATCCTCCTCTCTATCCACTGGACATACTGAGGGGCGAGGGTGGCTTCAAAGAAGATGCTGTCCCTCTTTTCCTTCCAGCACGTTTCATACCTAGTGCTTTTTCTCTCTAGCTCGAAGTTCTATAGGTTTCATATAGAATTGTGTTCAGTCAATGAAATATTGAAGCATGACAGCTAAAGGGTAAACTACCCCTAGACAAGTCCCTTAGACATTGTGAGGTGTAGCTTTCCGTCCTGCAGCAGGGAGGTGGACTGTCCTTTTGAAAGAAAACCCAGCAGAGGGCTGTTGTTGCAGATCGGACAGAGGTGCCTTTGGTGGCAAAGCACTTGCTATGGCTGGGAGCAACCTCCATCCCACTGGAGAGGCTGTTGCTGAGGGATGGCAGGTGGCAAAGGCACCACACAGATGGCTCTGTGTTTGTGACATTGAAGGGTCTAAGGGCTGCTTGGCCCTCGCAGCTGGTTGCCAGCGGCTCTGGCGGAATGTTTGCTCTGGAACCTGCAGTCTCCGTGGACAACTTTAGAGGTTCGAGACGGTTTCCTCCCGAAGCTGGAGCATCTCTACGTTGTCCTGCCTTCTTTAAAGGATAGATACTGCTTTTTCTTCCTGTATCAAGTCAGGAAGACCCTTCCGAGGGACAAACGGCTGGGCTAAAGCAAGGGCTGACCCAATGGAGCGCAGCGGCCTAGGTGCAGCAGGCGACAGCGTGCGTGCCTGCCTTGAAGAGCGGGAGCAGGAGGCAAGAGAGGGCTCCTCTGTTCCTCCGCTGCCAGCCCGCCAGCCAGCCAGCGGCACCTCGACGCAAGAGCTGCAGCCAGCACCCGCGCCTGCACCTCTCTGTGATGGGGATGAGGGGCAGCAGCCCAGCTGCAGCTCCAGCAGAAGGGCTGAGGACTGCCTGGAGGTGCCAGCTCCACCAGAGCCCTGGGATCTGATGCCCACAAATCATTCAGAAGCGCCGGGCTGTCCCAAGCCCACTCATGACACATTGCCTCAAAATATGCATCCTGAACCGACAGGCAAGGCCTTCATAAAAAATGCCTTCTATTTCATTGAGGATCTGGAGGAAATATCTGAAGAGGAATTAGAAGACACCTGGGATCTGACACCCCCATCTTTGTCAGAAGTACAGCCCTCTCCCCGGCATAGAGATGGCGCATTAGATCACGAGCCAGACCCCTTTCCCACAGCCCACAAGCCACTGAACATCACTTTCTGTGCTAATGAGGATTTTGAAGAGAGCTGCAAGGAAGAATTTGATGAGCCCTTGGAAAAGGAGGAATTTGTTCGAATCTGCATTACTGATTTGTTGCTTTCAATCTCCACAAAGAAGAGACCAAGGCTCTTACCCCACAACAGGAAAATGTATATAGAGGTGCGTCGTTACAATGAAATGGCCCAAGAGGTGAAAAGTAGCACTCCACTCCCAGCAGACCACTGCTGCCTTCCAGAGGCCACAGATGCAATGGAAGCTGCTGGTATCTCCAAGGCAGAGGCCTTTCACAGGACATTTTCTACCTCTCCACACACCCAGGGCAGGGAATGCAGCACCCCCAATACCTCTGCTCGGCCAGACCCTGTGCTCTCAACCGTGGCCAACAAACACACCGACCATCCTCAGGCTGAGCTCGGAGGAGCTTCAGGCAGCAACCCGAGGCAGAATGAAAAAGCGAATCGCAAGAGGAGCCTCGCTTCCCCTTCCTCCCCTCCCACACCATCGCAGCAGGGTCAAGAGGAAAGGTGTCTTGAACACCTCCCACCAAAGAAGCGCTATCGCTCCTGCTGCCAGTAGGGAGGCAAGGGGTTCCCTCTGCTACCCCGAGCTGCCACTGTCCTCCCACGTGCCAGCCCCTGAACATCTGCACCCCAGCCTGCCCTTCCCCCAGCACTGCTGCCTCACAGGCCTCCAGCAAAATCTCGTTTTCTTTTTTTTCCTTTCCTCCCTCTTTCTAGGTAGTCTCTTATGTTTTCTAAATAAAATGACAGGTTCTGTTCTTCAGTTACGCTCTGGTGTGTGTTCCTTATTGGCTAGCGGATACGTGAAAACTGCAACTAAGCTACTCTTGAGGGAAAGAGAAGGAGGGTACAGCAACTATCCACCACACCTAGAAAAATGGTATTCCAATAGAATAATTAAGCCATTCTTTACACTATGCTGAAATGACTCTGAGAATTCAAGTGAATAATCCGAGAACATGAATGAGAAGAGAATGCTGTGAAAAGCATTACACAAAATACTAGTTACTAGTGGAGTGGCTAGATTTCATGGATGTTTATGCAACGCTAGTCCATCTCCAACTCTGCCAAGTACAAAAATGTATTCTTTGTAGAAGGGATAGAATTATAATATTAGAATAGATTTCTAACTGTCAGAATTAACTTAATTAGAATTAAAATAATTTTTAAAGTTAAGGTTAGAGTTTTTAAATAATAGCTTTGTTAGAGGAAAAGAACACTGGGCAATGATGCTTGGGCATGGGTAGGATTTATCAAGCTAATATCAGAAGAGGATCCGTCGATTCCAGACCAAAAAGGCCCATAGACCTGCCATGAGTCAAGGCACCGGGAATACCATCCAAATTGGAGCTAAATGGGAGGCCTCTCTATTCTGCAGCCTGGGAGCTTTATTGCAGGGAGCCAAGCTTGCGTAGGTCAGGTCGCCACTTCCTCATCCCCCTGACATCCCACCCACTTCTCCGCTGAGAGCAGGAAAGCTGCCTCCAGCACAGCATGGAGATGCCAGCAAAAGAGGCACCATCGTGCCCTCCCCACGCCTAGGTCTCTCACTCCAGTAGGCAGCACAAGGACAGCGTGCTCTCCATCTGCTTTCCTTTGCTCTGCTCTGCTTTGGACAAGGCTTTGCAGCCAGGTACAGATTCCTGCCAGCAGGAGGGGCACACAAAGGGATTTTGGCCATGCAACACGGCTGCCACAGTCGGTGGCAGAGGTTTCTCCCCTTCCCAAGCTTTGCCAAAGCGGCTCTGCCAAAACACATCACGATGGGCTGGAGGCTCTTGAAGGCTCGAAACCCAAGGCACAACTGGAGGCCTCCATGTCTCTGATTTTTGGATTTCTCCAAAGATGAGAGAGGCTACACTGATTCCCTGCAACTATTCCCTCTCCACCTTTACTTGGTCTCAGGTGCGGCTGTCTCAGCCCTTCTAACCTGAGCCCTCTTCAGAGACTAAGCACTGCATTACTTTGGCTTTTCAAGTGCTCCTAGAAACTGTGGCCACTTTGTTCCTACCTTCTGAAAGGAAGGGAAGGGAGGCTCCAGCAAAGACGGGACATTTCCAGATTTCCCCTGCAGCCCCTGGAGGAAACTGCACCATGGAGCACGTGGCTGGAGACTTGCATTCAGTCTCCAGCTCAGCCTTCCATGTACCAGAGAGCTTTGCCTATGCCATGGCATCAAAGAGAAGGCAAAATCACTTCCCACTGCGGGCATGGGCAGCGATGCATCTTGCTCTCATGCAGAACCCTCTTAAAGTTGGACACATGCAATGAGAATGAAGTGATCTTTGGAACTACGAGCTCGCTTGTACTTCCCCACTTTCACTGCCATTCTCTCATCAGAGCGATGACACTGTGCGCAGATGCCTAAGACTCCTGTTTAGTGGTAGTTGGGGGTGATGGGAGCCAGTGCTGCTCCCTTTTCTTTCCTTTTGTGTGTGTGTCTTGTTTGGTTTGGCTTGGATTATCACAGTGTTAATAGACTGTAGCAATGCTGTTCCTGCCGTACATCCTGCTGCCTCCCAATGACAAAAAGCATCCTCCCTTGAGATGCCCCTGAGACTACTGAGAGTAGATTCCAGTCCTCTCTCTGCTTCTGCCCACTTCCTTCAAGCGCTTGAAGAGGAGCTAGATGATCTCCAAGGGTCTTTTCCCCAGCACTAACCCAGTGGAGGCAAACAAATCAGTCAGGGCTGCAAGAAGAAAACAAAAATATTAAGTTACACAGGTCCAATAAACTATCTCCTCGAATATTTCAGGAACACTTTGCTGCCCAGTTGTTGGCCATTCAAGAACGCTGGAGGACGGTCTTGCCCGGTGAGCCAATGTCCTAGCTCCCTTACCCAGGGGTCAAACAGCAGGACACACTGACACACTGGACACGTGGCATTACACCAAACTGGGGGGATGGATTTTATTAGGCTCTGAGCTGAAAGACTTGCATACACCAAGACGCCGCTCAGCCTTCGTCCTTCAACCCCGCTGTCTCGAATGAGTGCCGGAAAAGAGCAAAGGGAAGATAGGTGGCCCTGCAAAGCTTGACTCACTTTAATCCTGCCAGATCAGTAAGCACAGCCATGACACTGGTGAGAAAATGATGGAGTAATGAGAGCAGCGGGAACATTTCTGGAGCATTTCTAGAAAGGCCCAAGGGTAATTTAACAGCATCCTCCCGCCTCTTGAGTCCCGTGTTAGGGAGAGCACAGCTAAAGAGCATGTGCTTTGTTGTGCTACAATCCTCCTCTCTATCCACTGGACATACTGAGGGGCGAGGGTGGCTTCAAAGAAGATGCTGTCCCTCTTTTCCTTCCAGCACGTTTCATACCTAGTGCTTTTTCTCTCTAGCTCGAAGTTCTATAGGTTTCATATAGAATTGTGTTCAGTCAATGAAATATTGAAGCATGACAGCTAAAGGGTAAACTACCCCTAGACAAGTCCCTTAGACATTGTGAGGTGTAGCTTTCCATCCTGCAGCAGGGAGGTGGACTGTCCTTTTGAAAGAAAACCCAGCAGAGGGCTGTTGTTGCAGATCGGACAGAGGTGCCTTTGGTGGCAAAGCACTTGCTATGGCTGGGAGCAACCTCCATCCCACTGGAGAGGCTGTTGCTGAGGGATGGCAGGTGGCAAAGGCACCACACCGATGGCTCTGTGTTTGTGACATTGAAGGGTCTAAGGGCTGCTTGGCCCTCGCAGCTGGTTGCCAGCGGCTCTGGCGGAATGTTTGCTCTGGAACCTGCAGTCTCCGTGGACAACTTTAGAGGTTCGAGACGGTTTCCTCCCGAAGTTGGAGCATCTCTACGTTGTCCTGCCTTCTTTAAAGGATAGATACTGCTTTTTCTTCCTGTATCAAGTCAGGAAGACCCTTCCGAGGGACAAACGGCTGGGCTAAAGCAAGGGCTGACCCAATGGAGCGCAGCGGCCTAGGTGCAGCAGGCGACAGCGTGCGTGCCTGCCTTGAAGAGCGGGAGCAGGAGGCAAGAGAGGGCTCCTCTGTTCCTCCGCTGCCAGCCCGCCAGCCAGCCAGCGGCACCTCGACGCAAGAGCTGCAGCCAGCACCCGCGCCTGCACCTCTCTGTGATGGGGATGAGGGGCAGCAGCCCAGCTGCAGCTGCACCAGAAGGGCTGAGGACTGCCTGGAGGTGCCAGCTCCACCAGAGCCCTGGGATCTGATGCCCACAAATCATTCAGAAGCGCCGGGCTGTCCCAAGCCCACTCATGACACATTGCCTCAAAATATGCATCCTGAACCGACAGGCAAGGCCTTCATAAAAAATGCCTTCTATTTCATTGAGGATCTGGAGGAAATATCTGAAGAGGAATTAGAAGACACCTGGGATCTGACACCCCCATCTTTGTCAGAAGTACAGCCCTCTCCCAGGCATAGAGATGGCGCATTAGATCACGAGCCAGACCCCTTTCCCACAGCCCACAAGCCACTGAACATCACTTTCTGTGCTAATGAGGATTTTGAAGAGAGCTGCAAGGAAGAATTTGATGAGCCCTTGGAAAAGGAGGAATTTGTTCGAATCTGCATTACTGATTTGTTGCTTTCAATCTCCACAAAGAAGAGACCAAGGCTCTTACCCCACAACAGGAAAATGTATATAGAGGTGCGTCGTTACAATGAAATGGCCCAAGAGGTGAAAAGTAGCACTCCACTCCCAGCAGACCACTGCTGCCTTCCGGAGGCCACAGATGCAATGGAAGCTGCTGGTATCTCCAAGGCAGAGGCCTTTCACAGGACATTTTCTACCTCTCCACACACCCAGGGCAGGGAATGCAGCACCCCCAATACCTCTGCTCGGCCAGACCCTGTGCTCTCAACCGTGGCCAACAAACACACCGACCATCCTCAGCCTGAGCTCGGAGGAGCTTCAGGCAGCAACCCGAGGCAGAATGAAAAAGCGAATCGCAAGAGGAGCCTCGCTTCCCCTTCCTCCCCTCCCACACCATCGCAGCAGGCTCAAGAGGAAAGGTGTCTTGAACACCTCCCACCAAAGAAGCGCTATCGCTCCTGCTGCCAGTAGGGAGGCAAGGGGTTCCCTCTGCTACCCCAAGCTGCCACTGTCCTGCCACGTGCCAGCCCCTGAACATCTGCACCCCAGCCTGCCCTTCCCCCAGCACTGCTGCCTCACAGGCCTCCAGCAAAATCTCGTTTTCTTTTTTTTCCTTTCCTCCCTCTTTCTAGGTAGTCTCTTATGTTTTCTAAATAAAATGACAGGTTCTGTTCTTCAGTTACGCTCTGGTGTGTGTTCCTTATTGGCTAGCGGATACGTGAAAACTGCAACTAAGCTACTCTTGAGGGAAAGAGAAGGAGGGTACAGCAACTATCCACCACACCTAGAAAAATGGTATTCCAATAGAATAATTAAGCCATTCTTTACACTATGCTGAAATGACTCTGAGAATTCAAGTGAATAATCCGAGAACATGAATGAGAAGAGAATGCTGTGAAAAGCATTACACAAAATACTAGTTACTAGTGGAGTGGCTAGATTTCATGGATGTTTATGCAACGCTAGTCCATCTCCAACTCTGCCAAGTACAAAAATGTATTCTTTGTAGAAGGGATAGAATTATAATATTAGAATAGATTTCTAACTGTCAGAATTAACTTAATTAGAATTAAAATAATTTTTAAAGTTAAGGTTAGAGTTTTTAAATAATAGCTTTGTTAGAGGAAAAGAACACTGGGCAATGATGCTTGGGCATGGGTAGGATTTATCAAGCTAATATCAGAAGAGGATCCGTCGATTCCAGACCAAAAAGGCCCATAGACCTGCCATGAGTCAAGGCACCGGGAATACCATCCAAATTGGAGCTAAATGGGAGGCCTCTCTATTCTGCAGCCTGGGAGCTTTATTGCAGGGAGCCAAGCTTGCGTAGGTCAGGTCGCCACTTCCTCATCCCCCTGACATCCCACCCACTTCTCCGCTGAGAGCAGGAAAGCTGCCTCCAGCACAGCATGGAGATGCCAGCAAAAGAGGCACCATCGTGCCCTCCCCACGCCTAGGTCTCTCACTCCAGTAGGCAGCACAAGGACAGCGTGCTCTCCATCTGCTTTCCTTTGTTCTGCTCTGCTTTGGACAAGGCTTTGCAGACAGGTCCAGATTCCTGCCAGCAGGAGGGGCACACAAAGGGATTTTGGCCATGCAACACGGCTGCCACAGTCGGTGGCAGAGGTTTCTCCCCTTCCCAAGCTTTGCCAAAGCGGCTCTGCCAAAACACATCACGATGGGCTGGAGGCTCTTGAAGGCTCGAAACCCAAGGCACAACTGGAGGCCTCCATGTCTCTGATTTTTGGATTTCTCCAAAGATGAGAGAGGCTACAGTGATTCCCTGCAACTATTCCCTCTCCACCTTTACTTGGTCTCAGGTGCGGCTGTCTCAGCCCTTCTAACCTGAGCCCTCTTCAGAGACTAAGCACTGCATTACTTTGGCTTTTCAAGTGCTCCTAGAAACTGTGGCCACTTTGTTCCTACCTTCTGAAAGGAAGGGAAGGGAGGCTCCAGCAAAGACGGGACATTTCCAGATTTCCCCTGCAGCCCCTGGAGGAAACTGCACCATGGAGCACGTGGCTGGAGACTTGCATTCAGTCTCCAGCTCAGCCTTCCATGTACCAGAGAGCTTTGCCTATGCCATGGCATCAAAGAGAAGGCAAATTCACTTCCCACTGCGGGCATGGGCAGCGATGCAGCTTGCTCTCATGCAGAACCCTCTTAAAGTTGGACACATGCAATGAGAATGAAGTGATCTTTGGAACTACGAGCTCGCTTGTACTTCCCCACTTTCACTGCCATTCTCTCATCAGAGCGATGACACTGTGCGCAGATGCCTAAGACTCCTGTTTAGTGGTAGTTGGGGGTGATGGGAGCCAGTGCTGCTCCCTTTTCTTTCCTTTTGTGTGTGTGTCTTGTTTGGTTTGGCTTGGATTATCACAGTGTTAATAGACTGTAGCAATGCTGTTCCTGCCGTACATCCTGCTGCCTCCCAATGACAAAAAGCATCCTCCCTTGAGATGCCCCTGAGACTACTGAGAGTAGACTCCAGTCCTCTCTCTGCTTCTGCCCACTTCCTTCAAGCGCTTGAAGAGGAGCTAGATGATCTCCAAGGGTCTTTTCCCCAGCACTAACCCAGTGGAGGCAAACAAATCAGTCAGGGCTGCAAGAAGAAAACAAAAATATTAAGTTACACAGGTCCAATAAACTATCTCCTCGAATATTTCAGGAACACTTTGCTGCCCAGTTGTTGGCCATTCAAGAACGCTGGAGGACGGTCTTGCCCGGTGAGCCAATGTCCTAGCTCCCTTACCCAGGGGTCAAACAGCAGGACACACTGACACACTGGACACGTGGCATTACACCAAACTGGGGGGATGGATTTTATTAGGCTCTGAGCTGAAAGACTTGCATACACCAAGACGCCGCTCAGCCTTCGTCCTTCAACCCCGCTGTCTCGAATGAGTGCCGGAAAAGAGCAAAGGGAAGATAGGTGGCCCTGCAAAGCTTGACTCACTTTAATCCTGCCAAATCAGTAAGCACAGCCATGACACTGGTGAGAAAATGATGGAGTAATGAGAGCAGCGGGAACATTTCTGGAGCATTTCTAGAAAGGCCCAAGGGTAATTTAACAGCATCCTCCCGCCTCTTGAGTCCCGTGTTAGGGAGAGCACAGCTAAAGAGCATGTGCTTTGTTGTGCTACAATCCTCCTCTCTATCCACTGGACATACTGAGGGGCGAGGGTGGCTTCAAAGAAGATGCTGTCCCTCTTTTCCTTCCAGCACGTTTCATACCTAGTGCTTTTTCTCTCTAGCTCGAAGTTCTATAGGTTTCATATAGAATTGTGTTCAGTCAATGAAATATTGAAGCATGACAGCTAAAGGGTAAACTACCCCTAGACAAGTCCCTTAGACATTGTGAGGTGTAGCTTTCCGTCCTGCAGCAGGGAGGTGGACTGTCCTTTTGAAAGAAAACCCAGCAGAGGGCTGTTGTTGCAGATCGGACAGAGGTGCCTTTGGTGGCAAAGCACTTGCTATGGCTGGGAGCAACCTCCATCCCACTGGAGAGGCTGTTGCTGAGGGATGGCAGGTGGCAAAGGCACCACACAGATGGCTCTGTGTTTGTGACATTGAAGGGTCTAAGGGCTGCTTGGCCCCCGCAGCTGGTTGCCAGCGGCTCTGGCGGAATGTTTGCTCTGGAACCTGCAGTCTCCGTGGACAACTTTAGAGGTTCGAGACGGTTTCCTCCCGAAGTTGGAGCATCTCTACGTTGTCCTGCCTTCTTTAAAGGATAGATACTGCTTTTTCTTCCTGTATCAAGTCAGGAAGACCCTTCCGAGGGACAAACGGCTGGGCTAAAGCAAGGGCTGACCCAATGGAGCGCAGCGGCCTAGGTGCAGCAGGCGACAGCGTGCGTGCCTGCCTTGAAGAGCGGGAGCAGGAGGCAAGAGAGGGCTCCTCTGTTCCTCCGCTGCCAGCCCGCCAGCCAGCCAGCGGCACCTCGACGCAAGAGCTGCAGCCAGCACCCGCGCCTGCACCTCTCTGTGATGGGGATGAGGGGCAGCAGCCCAGCTGCAGCTCCAGCAGAAGGGCTGAGGACTGCCTGGAGGTGCCAGCTCCACCAGAGCCCTGGGATCTGATGCCCACAAATCATTCAGAAGCGCCGGGCTGTCCCAAGCCCACTCATGACACATTGCCTCAAAATATGCATCCTGAACCGACAGGCAAGGCCTTCATAAAAAATGCCTTCTATTTCATTGAGGATCTGGAGGAAATATCTGAAGAGGAATTAGAAGACACCTGGGATCTGACACCCCCATCTTTGTCAGAAGTACAGCCCTCTCCCCGGCATAGAGATGGCGCATTAGATCACGAGCCAGACCCCTTTCCCACAGCCCACAAGCCACTGAACATCACTTTCTGTGCTAATGAGGATTTTGAAGAGAGCTGCAAGGAAGAATTTGATGAGCCCTTGGAAAAGGAGGAATTTGTTCGAATCTGCATTACTGATTTGTTGCTTTCAATCTCCACAAAGAAGAGACCAAGGCTCTTACCCCACAACAGGAAAATGTATATAGAGGTGCGTCGTTACAATGAAATGGCCCAAGAGGTGAAAAGTAGCACTCCACTCCCAGCAGACCACTGCTGCCTTCCGGAGGCCACAGATGCAATGGAAGCTGCTGGTATCTCCAAGGCAGAGGCCTTTCACAGGACATTTTCTACCTCTCCACACACCCAGGGCAGGGAATGCAGCACCCCCAATACCTCTGCTCGGCCAGACCCTGTGCTCTCAACCGTGGCCAACAAACACACCGACCATCCTCAGCCTGAGCTCGGAGGAGCTTCAGGCAGCAACCCGAGGCAGAATGAAAAAGCGAATCGCAAGAGGAGCCTCGCTTCCCCTTCCTCCCCTCCCACACCATCGCAGCAGGCTCAAGAGGAAAGGTGTCTTGAACACCTCCCACCAAAGAAGCGCTATCGCTCCTGCTGCCAGTAGGGAGGCAAGGGGTTCCCTCTGCTACCCCAAGCTGCCACTGTCCTGCCACGTGCCAGCCCCTGAACATCTGCACCCCAGCCTGCCCTTCCCCCAGCACTGCTGCCTCACAGGCCTCCAGCAAAATCTCGTTTTCTTTTTTTTCCTTTCCTCCCTCTTTCTAGGTAGTCTCTTATGTTTTCTAAATAAAATGACAGGTTCTGTTCTTCAGTTACGCTCTGGTGTGTGTTCCTTATTGGCTAGCGG
Organism: Tinamus guttatus; assembly: GCF_059628265.1. Classification (NCBI taxonomy): domain Eukaryota; kingdom Metazoa; phylum Chordata; class Aves; order Tinamiformes; family Tinamidae; genus Tinamus; species Tinamus guttatus. The sequence continues at coordinate 337,406 of NW_028289131.1, read as the reverse complement.
ATACGTGAAAACTGCAACTAAGCTACTCTTGAGGGAAAGAGAAGGAGGGTACAGCAACTATCCACCACACCTAGAAAAATGGTATTCCAATAGAATAATTAAGCCATTCTTTACACTATGCTGAAATGACTCTGAGAATTCAAGTGAATAATCCGAGAACATGAATGAGAAGAGAATGCTGTGAAAAGCATTACACAAAATACTAGTTACTAGTGGAGTGGCTAGATTTCATGGATGTTTATGCAACGCTAGTCCATCTCCAACTCTGCCAAGTACAAAAATGTATTCTTTGTAGAAGGGATAGAATTATAATATTAGAATAGATTTCTAACTGTCAGAATTAACTTAATTAGAATTAAAATCATTTTTAAAGTTAAGGTTAGAGTTTTTAAATAATAGCTTTGTTAGAGGAAAAGAACACTGGGCAATGATGCTTGGGCATGGGTAGGATTTATCAAGCTAATATCAGAAGAGGATCCGTCGATTCCAGACCAAAAAGTCCCATAGACCTGCCATGAGTCAAGGCACCGGGAATACCATCCAAATTGGAGCTAAATGGGAGGCCTCTCTATTCTGCAGCCTGGGAGCTTTATTGCAGGGAGCCAAGCTTGCGTAGGTCAGGTCGCCACTTCCTCATCCCCCTGACATCCCACCCACTTCTCCGCTGAGAGCAGGAAAGCTGCCTCCAGCACAGCATGGAGATGCCAGCAAAAGAGGCACCATCGTGCCCTCCCCACGCCTAGATCTCTCACTCCAGTAGGCAGCACAAGGACAGCGCGCTCTCTCTCTGCTTTCCTTTGCTCTGCTCTGCTTTGGACAAGGCTTTGCAGACAGGTCCAGATTCCTGCCAGCAGGAGGGGCACACAAAGGGATTTTGGCCATGCAACACGGCTGCCACAGTCGGTGGCAGAGGTTTCTCCCCTTCCCAAGCTTTGCCAAAGCGGCTCTGCCAAAACACATCACGATGGGCTGGAGGCTCTTGAAGGCTCGAAACCCAAGGCACAACTGGAGGCCTCCATGTCTCTGATTTTTGGATTTCTCCAAAGATGAGAGAGGCTACACTGATTCCCTGCAACTATTCCCTCTCCACCTTTACTTGGTCTCAGGTGCGGCTGTCTCAGCCCTTCTAACCTGAGCCCTCTTCAGAGACTAAGCACTGCATTACTTTGGCTTTTCAAGTGCTCCTAGAAACTGTGGCCACTTTGTTCCTACCTTCTGAAAGGAAGGGAAGGGAGGCTCCAGCAAAGACGGGACATTTCCAGATTTCCCCTGCAGCCCCTGGAGGAAACTGCACCATGGAGCACGTGGCTGGAGACTTGCATTCAGTCTCCAGCTCAGCCTTCCATGTACCAGAGAGCTTTGCCTATGCCATGGCATCAAAGAGAAGGCAAATTCACTTCCCACTGCGGGCATGGGCAGCGATGCAGCTTGCTCTCATGCAGAACCCTCTTAAAGTTGGACACATGCAATGAGAATGAAGTGATCTTTGGAACTACGAGCTCGCTTGTACTTCCCCACTTTCACTGCCATTCTCTCATCAGAGCGATGACACTGTGCGCAGATGCCTAAGACTCCTGTTTAGTGGTAGTTGGGGGTGATGGGAGCCAGTGCTGCTCCCTTTTCTTTCCTTTTGTGTGTGTGTCTTGTTTGGTTTGGCTTGGATTATCACAGTGTTAATAGACTGTAGCAATGCTGTTCCTGCCGTACATCCTGCTGCCTCCCAATGACAAAAAGCATCCTCCCTTGAGATGCCCCTGAGACTACTGAGAGTAGATTCCAGTCCTCTCTCTGCTTCTGCCCACTTCCTTCAAGCACTTGAAGAGGAGCTAGATGGTCTCCAAGGGTCTTTTCCCCAGCACTAACCCAGTGGAGGCAAACAAATCAGTCAGGGCTGCAAGAAGAAAACAAAAATATTAAGTTACACAGGTCCAATAAACTATCTCCTCGAATATTTCAGGAACACTTTGCTGCCCAGTTGTTGGCCATTCAAGAACGCTGGAGGACGGTCTTGCCCGGTGAGCCAATGTCCTAGCTCCCTTACCCAGGGGTCAAACAGCAGGACACACTGACACACTGGACACGTGGCATTACACCAAACTGGGGGGATGGATTTTATTAGGCTCTGAGCTGAAAGACTTGCATACACCAAGACGCCGCTCAGCCTTCGTCCTTCAACCCCGCTGTCTCGAATGAGTGCCGGAAAAGAGCAAAGGGAAGATAGGTGGCCCTGCAAAGCTTGACTCACTTTAATCCTGCCAAATCAGTAAGCACAGCCATGACACTGGTGAGAAAATGATGGAGTAATGAGAGCAGCGGGAACATTTCTGGAGCATTTCTAGAAAGGCCCAAGGGTAATTTAACAGCATCCTCCCGCCTCTTGAGTCCCGTGTTAGGGAGAGCACAGCTAAAGAGCATGTGCTTTGTTGTGCTACAATCCTCCTCTCTATCCACTGGACATACTGAGGGGCGAGGGTGGCTTCAAAGAAGATGCTGTCCCTCTTTTCCTTCCAGCACGTTTCATACCTAGTGCTTTTTCTCTCTAGCTCGAAGTTCTATAGGTTTCATATAGAATTGTGTTCAGTCAATGAAATATTGAAGCATGACAGCTAAAGGGTAAACTACCCCTAGACAAGTCCCTTAGACATTGTGAGGTGTAGCTTTCCGTCCTGCAGCAGGGAGGTGGACTGTCCTTTTGAAAGAAAACCCAGCAGAGGGCTGTTGTTGCAGATCGGACAGAGGTGCCTTTGGTGGCAAAGCACTTGCTATGGCTGGGAGCAACCTCCATCCCACTGGAGAGGCTGTTGCTGAGGGATGGCAGGTGGCAAAGGCACCACACAGATGGCTCTGTGTTTGTGACATTGAAGGGTCTAAGGGCTGCTTGGCCCCCGCAGCTGGTTGCCAGCGGCTCTGGCGGAATGTTTGCTCTGGAACCTGCAGTCTCCGTGGACAACTTTAGAGGTTCGAGACGGTTTCCTCCCGAAGTTGGAGCATCTCTACGTTGTCCTGCCTTCTTTAAAGGATAGATACTGCTTTTTCTTCCTGTATCAAGTCAGGAAGACCCTTCCGAGGGACAAACGGCTGGGCTAAAGCAAGGGCTGACCCAATGGAGCGCAGCGGCCTAGGTGCAGCAGGCGACAGCGTGCGTGCCTGCCTTGAAGAGCGGGAGCAGGAGGCAAGAGAGGGCTCCTCTGTTCCTCCGCTGCCAGCCCGCCAGCCAGCCAGCGGCACCTCGACGCAAGAGCTGCAGCCAGCACCCGCGCCTGCACCTCTCTGTGATGGGGATGAGGGGCAGCAGCCCAGCTGCAGCTCCACCAGAAGGGCTGAGGACTGCCTGGAGGTGCCAGCTCCACCAGAGCCCTGGGATCTGATGCCCACAAATCATTCAGAAGCGCCGGGCTGTCCCAAGCCCACTCATGACACATTGCCTCAAAATATGCATCCTGAACCGACAGGCAAGGCCTTCATAAAAAATGCCTTCTATTTCATTGAGGATCTGGAGGAAATATCTGAAGAGGAATTAGAAGACACCTGGGATCTGACACCCCCATCTTTGTCAGAAGTACAGCCCTCTCCCCGGCATAGAGATGGCGCATTAGATCACGAGCCAGACCCCTTTCCCACAGCCCACAAGCCACTGAACATCACTTTCTGTGCTAATGAGGATTTTGAAGAGAGCTGCAAGGAAGAATTTGATGAGCCCTTGGAAAAGGAGGAATTTGTTCGAATCTGCATTACTGATTTGTTGCTTTCAATCTCCACAAAGAAGAGACCAAGGCTCTTACCCCACAACAGGAAAATGTATATAGAGGTGCGTCGTTACAATGAAATGGCCCAAGAGGTGAAAAGTAGCACTCCACTCCCAGCAGACCACTGCTGCCTTCCGGAGGCCACAGATGCAATGGAAGCTGCTGGTATCTCCAAGGCAGAGGCCTTTCACAGGACATTTTCTACCTCTCCACACACCCAGGGCAGGGAATGCAGCACCCCCAATACCTCTGCTCGGCCAGACCCTGTGCTCTCAACCGTGGCCAACAAACACACCGACCATCCTCAGCCTGAGCTCGGAGGAGCTTCAGGCAGCAACCCGAGGCAGAATGAAAAAGCAAATCGCAAGAGGAGCCTCGCTTCCCCTTCCTCCCCTCCCACACCATCGCAGCAGGCTCAAGAGGAAAGGTGTCTTGAACACCTCCCACCAAAGAAGCGCTATCGCTCCTGCTGCCAGTAGGGAGGCAAGGGGTTCCCTCTGCTACCCCAAGCTGCCACTGTCCTGCCACGTGCCAGCCCCTGAACATCTGCACCCCAGCCTGCCCTTCCCCCAGCACTGCTGCCTCACAGGCCTCCAGCAAAATCTCGTTTTCTTTTTTTTCCTTTCCTCCCTCTTTCTAGGTAGTCTCTTATGTTTTCTAAATAAAATGACAGGTTCTGTTCTTCAGTTACGCTCTGGTGTGTGTTCCTTATTGGCTAGCGGATACGTGAAAACTGCAACTAAGCTACTCTTGAGGGAAAGAGAAGGAGGGTACAGCAACTATCCACCACACCTAGAAAAATGGTATTCCAATAGAATAATTAAGCCATTCTTTACACTATGCTGAAATGACTCTGAGAATTCAAGTGAATAATCCGAGAACATGAATGAGAAGAGAATGCTGTGAAAAGCATTACACAAAATACTAGTTACTAGTGGAGTGGCTAGATTTCATGGATGTTTATGCAACGCTAGTCCATCTCCAACTCTGCCAAGTACAAAAATGTATTCTTTGTAGAAGGGATAGAATTATAATATTAGAATAGATTTCTAACTGTCAGAATTAACTTAATTAGAATTAAAATAATTTTTAAAGTTAAGGTTAGAGTTTTTAAATAATAGCTTTGTTAGAGGAAAAGAACACTGGGCAATGATGCTTGGGCATGGGTAGGATTTATCAAGCTAATATCAGAAGAGGATCCGTCGATTCCAGACCAAAAAGTCCCATAGACCTGCCATGAGTCAAGGCACCGGGAATACCATCCAAATTGGAGCTAAATGGGAGGCCTCTCTATTCTGCAGCCTGGGAGCTTTATTGCAGGGAGCCAAGCTTGCGTAGGTCAGGTCGCCACTTCCTCATCCCCCTGACATCCCACCCACTTCTCCGCTGAGAGCAGGAAAGCTGCCTCCAGCACAGCATGGAGATGCCAGCAAAAGAGGCACCATCGTGCCCTCCCCACGCCTAGATCTCTCACTCCAGTAGGCAGCACAAGGACAGCGCGCTCTCTCTCTGCTTTCCTTTGCTCTGCTCTGCTTTGGACAAGGCTTTGCAGACAGGTCCAGATTCCTGCCAGCAGGAGGGGCACACAAAGGGATTTTGGCCATGCAACACGGCTGCCACAGTCGGTGGCAGAGGTTTCTCCCCTTCCCAAGCTTTGCCAAAGCGGCTCTGCCAAAACACATCACGATGGGCTGGAGGCTCTTGAAGGCTCGAAACCCAAGGCACAACTGGAGGCCTCCATGTCTCTGATTTTTGGATTTCTCCAAAGATGAGAGAGGCTACACTGATTCCCTGCAACTATTCCCTCTCCACCTTTACTTGGTCTCAGGTGCGGCTGTCTCAGCCCTTCTAACCTGAGCCCTCTTCAGAGACTAAGCACTGCATTACTTTGGCTTTTCAAGTGCTCCTAGAAACTGTGGCCACTTTGTTCCTACCTTCTGAAAGGAAGGGAAGGGAGGCTCCAGCAAAGACGGGACATTTCCAGATTTCCCCTGCAGCCCCTGGAGGAAACTGCACCATGGAGCACGTGGCTGGAGACTTGCATTCAGTCTCCAGCTCAGCCTTCCATGTACCAGAGAGCTTTGCCTATGCCATGGCATCAAAGAGAAGGCAAATTCACTTCCCACTGCGGGCATGGGCAGCGATGCAGCTTGCTCTCATGCAGAACCCTCTTAAAGTTGGACACATGCAATGAGAATGAAGTGATCTTTGGAACTACGAGCTCGCTTGTACTTCCCCACTTTCACTGCCATTCTCTCATCAGAGCGATGACACTGTGCGCAGATGCCTAAGACTCCTGTTTAGTGGTAGTTGGGGGTGATGGGAGCCAGTGCTGCTCCCTTTTCTTTCCTTTTGTGTGTGTGTCTTGTTTGGTTTGGCTTGGATTATCACAGTGTTAATAGACTGTAGCAATGCTGTTCCTGCCGTACATCCTGCTGCCTCCCAATGACAAAAAGCATCCTCCCTTGAGATGCCCCTGAGACTACTGAGAGTAGATTCCAGTCCTCTCTCTGCTTCTGCCCACTTCCTTCAAGCACTTGAAGAGGAGCTAGATGGTCTCCAAGGGTCTTTTCCCCAGCACTAACCCAGTGGAGGCAAACAAATCAGTCAGGGCTGCAAGAAGAAAACAAAAATATTAAGTTACACAGGTCCAATAAACTATCTCCTCGAATATTTCAGGAACACTTTGCTGCCCAGTTGTTGGCCATTCAAGAACGCTGGAGGACGGTCTTGCCCGGTGAGCCAATGTCCTAGCTCCCTTACCCAGGGGTCAAACAGCAGGACACACTGACACACTGGACACGTGGCATTACACCAAACTGGGGGGATGGATTTTATTAGGCTCTGAGCTGAAAGACTTGCATACACCAAGACGCCGCTCAGCCTTCGTCCTTCAACCCCGCTGTCTCGAATGAGTGCCGGAAAAGAGCAAAGGGAAGATAGGTGGCCCTGCAAAGCTTGACTCACTTTAATCCTGCCAAATCAGTAAGCACAGCCATGACACTGGTGAGAAAATGATGGAGTAATGAGAGCAGCGGGAACATTTCTGGAGCATTTCTAGAAAGGCCCAAGGGTAATTTAACAGCATCCTCCCGCCTCTTGAGTCCCGTGTTAGGGAGAGCACAGCTAAAGAGCATGTGCTTTGTTGTGCTACAATCCTCCTCTCTATCCACTGGACATACTGAGGGGCGAGGGTGGCTTCAAAGAAGATGCTGTCCCTCTTTTCCTTCCAGCACGTTTCATACCTAGTGCTTTTTCTCTCTAGCTCGAAGTTCTATAGGTTTCATATAGAATTGTGTTCAGTCAATGAAATATTGAAGCATGACAGCTAAAGGGTAAACTACCCCTAGACAAGTCCCTTAGACATTGTGAGGTGTAGCTTTCCGTCCTGCAGCAGGGAGGTGGACTGTCCTTTTGAAAGAAAACCCAGCAGAGAGCTGTTGTTGCAGAACGGACAGAGGTGCCTTTGGTGGCAAAGCACTTGCTATGGCTGGGAGCAACCTCCATCCCACTGGAGAGGCCGTTGCTGAGGGATGGCAGGTGGCAAAGGCACCACACCGATGGCTCTGTGTTTGTGACATTGAAGGGTCTAAGGGCTGCTTGGCCCCCGCAGCTGGTTGCCAGCGGCTCTGGCGGAATGTTTGCTCTGGAACCTGCAGTCTCCCTGGGCAACGTTAGAGGTTCGAGACTGTTTCCTCTTGAAGCTGGAGCATCTCTACGTTGTCCTGCCTTCTTTAAAGGATAGCTATTCCTTTTTCTTCTTGTATCAAGTCAGGAAGACCCTTCCAAGGAGTAAGCAGTTGAGCTAAAGACGAAATGGAGCGCAGCGGCCTAGGTGCAGCAGGCGACAGCGTGCGTGCCTGCCTTGAAGAGCGGGAGCAGGAGGCAAGAGAGGGCTCCTCTGTTCCTCCGCTGCCAGCCCGCCAGCCAGCCAGCGGCACCTCGACGCAAGAGCTGCAGCCAGCACCCGCGCCTGCACCTCTCTGTGATGGGGATGAGGGGCAGCAGCCCAGCTGCAGCTCCACCAGAAGGGCTGAGGACTGCCTGGAGGTGCCAGCTCCACCAGAGCCCTGGGATCTGATGCCCACAATTCTTTCAGAAGCGCCCGGCTCTCCCAAGCCCACACGGGACACATTGCCTCAAGATATGCATCCTGATCCGACAGGCAACGCCTCCATAAAAAATGCCTTCTATTTCATTGAGGATCTGGAGGAAATATCTGAAGAGGAATTAGAAGACACCTGGGATCTGACACCCCCATCTTTGTCAGAAGTACAGCCCTCTCCCAGGCATAGAGATGGCACATTAGATCACGAGCCAGACCCCTTTCCCACAGCCCACAAGCCACTGAACATCCCTTTCTGTGGTAAGGAGGATTTTGAAGAGAGCTGCAAGGAAGAATTTGATGAGCCCTTGGAAAAGGAGGAATTTGTTCGAATCTGCATAACTGATTTGTTGCTTTCAATATTCACAAAGAAGAGACCAAGGCTCTTACTCCCCAACAGGAAAATGTATATAGAGGTGCGTCGTTACAATGAAATGGCCCAAGAGGTGAAAAGTGGCACTCCACACCCACCAGACCACTGCTGCCTTCCGGAGGCCACAGATGCAATGGAAGCTGCTGGCACCTCCAAGGCAGAGGCCTTTCACAGCACATTTTCTACCTCTCCACACACCCAGGGCAGGGAATGCAGCACCCCCAATACCTCTGCTCGGCCAGACCATGTGCTCTCGACTGTGCCCGACAAACACACCGACCACCCTCAGCCTGAGGTCGGAGGAGCATCAGGCAGCAATCCAAGGCAGAATGAAAAAGGGAATCGCAAGAGGAGCCTCGCTTCCCCTTCCTCCCCTCCCACACCATCGCAGCAGGCTCAAGAGGAAAGGTGTCTTGACCACCTCCCACCAAAGAAGCGCTATCGCTCCTGCTGCCAGTAGGGAGGCAAGGGGTTCCCTCTGCTACCCCAAGCTGCCACTGTCCTGCCACGTGCCAGCCCCTGAACATCTGCACCCCAGCCTGCCCTTCCCCCAGCACTGCTGCCCCACACACCTCCAGCAAAATCTCGTTTTCTTTTTTTCCTTTCCTCCCTCTTTCTAGGTAGTCTTTTATGGTTCCTAAATAAACTGACCAGTGCTGTTCTTAAGTTACGCTCCGGTGTGTGTTCCTTATTGGTTAGCGGATACGTGAAAACTGCAACTAAGCTACTCTTGGGGGAAGGAGGAGGAGGGTACAGGGACGTTCCACCACACCTAGAAGAATGGTATTCCAATAGAATGATTAAGCCATTCTTTACACTAGGCTGAAATGACTCTGAGAATGCAAGTGAATAATCCGAGAGCATGAATGAGAAGAGAATGCTGTGAAAAGCATTACACAAAATACTAGTTACTAGTGGAGTGGCTAGATTTCATGGATGTTTATGCAACGCTAGTCCATCTCCAACTCTGCCAAGTACAGAAATGTATTCTTTGTAGAAGGGATAGAATTATAATATTAGAATAGATTTCTAACTGTCAGAATTAACTTAATTAGAATTAAAATCATTTTTAAAGTTAAGGTTAGAGTTTTTAAATAACAGCTTTGTTAGAGGAAAAGAACACTGGGCAATGATGCTTGGGCATGGGTAGGATTTATCAAGCTAATATCAGAAGAGGATCCGTCGATTCCAGACCAAAAAGTCCCATAGACCTGCCATGAGTCAAGGCACCGGGAATACCATCCAAATTGGAGCTAAATGGGAGGCCTCTCTATTCTGCAGCCTCGGAGCTTTATTGCAGGGAGCCAAGCTTGCGTAGGTCGGGTCGCCACTTCCTCGTCCCCCTGCCATCCCACCCACTTCTCCGCTGAGAGCAGGAAAGCTGCCTCCAGCACAGCACGGAGATGCCAGCAAAAGAGGCACCATCGTGCCCTCCCCACGCCTAGATCTCTCACTCCAGTAGGCAGCACAAGGACAGCGCGCTCTCGATCTGCTTTCCTTTGCTCTGCTCTGCTTTGGACAAGGCTTTGCAGACAGGTCCAGATTCCTGCCAGCAGGAGGGGCACACAAAGGGATTTTGGCCATGCAACAAAGCTGCCACAGTCGGTGGCAGAGGTTTCTCCCCTTCCCACGCTTTCCAAAGTGGCTCTGCCAAAACATGAAACGCTTGAAGGCTCGGAACCCAAGGCACAACTGGAGCCCTCCGTGTCTCTGATTTCTTGATTTCCCCAAAGATGAGGGAGGCTACACTGATTCCCTGCAACTATTTCCTCTTCACTTTTATTTGGTATCAAATGCCGCTGTGTTGGTCCCTCTAACCTGAACTCCCTGCAGAGACTAAGCACTGCATTCCTTTGGCTTTACAAGTGCTCCTAGAAACTGTGGCCACTTTGTTCCTCTCTTCTGAAAGGAAGGGAAGGGAGGCAGCAGCAAAGACGGGACATTTCCACATTTCCCCTGCAGCCCCTGGAGGAAACTGCACCATGGAGCACATGGCTGGAGACTTGCATTCAGTCTCCAGCTCAGCCTTCCATGTGCCAGAGAGGTTTGCCTATGCCATGGCATCAAAGAGAAGACAAAATCACTTCCCACTGCGGGCATGGACAGTGATGCAGCTTGCTCTCATGCAGAACCCTCTTAAAGTTGGACACATGCAATGAGAATGAAGTGATCTTTGGAACTACGAGCTCGCTTGTGCTTCCCCGCTTTCACAGCCATTCTCTCATGAGAGCGATGACACTGTGCGCAGATGCCTAAGACTTCTGTTTGGTGGTAGTTGTGGGTGATGGGAGCCAGTGCTGCTCCCTTTTCTTTCCCTTTCTGTGTGTGTGTGTCCTGTTTGGTTTGGCTTGGATTATCACAGTGTTAATAGACTGTAGCAATGCTGTTCCTGCCGTACGTCATGCTGCCTCCCAGTGACAAAAAGCATCCTCCCTTGAGATGCCCCTGAGACTAGTGAGAGTAGATTCCAGTCCTCTCTCTGCTTCTGCCCACTTCATCCAAGCACTTGAAGAGGAGCTAGATGGTCTCCAAGGGTCTTTTCCCCAGCACTAACCCAGTGGAGGCAAAAAAATCAGTCAGGGCTGCAAGAAGAAAACAAAAATATTAAGTTACACATGTCCAAAAAACTACCACCCTGAGTATTTCAGGAGGGCTTTGTTGCCCACTTCTTGCCATTCAAGAAGGCTGGAGGACCCTGTTGCCCGGTGAGCCAGTGTCCCAGCTCCCTTACCCAGAGGTCAACCAGGAGGACACACTGACACACTGGACACGTGGCATGACACCAAACTGGCGGGATGGATTTTATTAGGCTCTGAGCTGAAAGACTTGCATACGCCAAGACCCCGCTCAGCTTGGTCCTTTTGCTCCGCTGTCTCAAATGAGTGCCAGAAAAGAGCAAAGGGAGGATAGGTGGCCCTGCAAAGCTTGATTCATTTTAATCTTGCCACATCGGTAAGCACAGCCATGACACTGGTGAGTAAGTGATGGAGTAATGAGAGCAGCGGGAACATTTTTGGAGCATTTCTAGAAAGGCCTAAGAGTAATTTAAGATCATCCTCCGGCCTCTTGAGTCCCGTGTTAGGGAGAGCACAGTTAAAGAGCATGTGCTTTGTTATGCTACAATCCTCCTCTCTTTCCACTGGACACACTGAGGGGCGAGGGTGGCTTCAAAGAAGACGCTGTCCCTCTTTTCCTTCCAGCACATTTCGTGCCTAGAGTTTTTTCTCTCCATCTGGAAGCTCTATAGGTTTCATATAGAATTGTGTTCAGTCAATGAAATACGGAAGCAGGACAGCTAAAGGGTAAACTACCCCTAGACAAGTCCCTTAGACATTGTGAGGTGTAGCTTTCCGTCCTGCAGCAGGGAGGTGGACTGCCCTTTTGAATGAAAACCCAGCAGAGAGCTGTTGTTGCAGAACAGACAGAGGTGCCTTTGGTGGCAAAGCACTTGCTATGGCTGGGAGCAACCTCCATGCCACTGGAGAGGCCGTTGCTGAGGGATGGCAGGTGGCAAAGGCACCACACCGATGGCTCTGTGTTTGTGACATTGAAGGGTCTAAGGGCTGCTTGGCCCCCGCAGCTGGTTGCCAGCGGCTCTGGCGGAATGTTTGCTCTGGAACCTGCAGTCTCCCTGGACAACGTTAGAGGTTCGAAACTGTTTCCTCCTGAAGCTGGAGCATCTCTACGTTGTCCTGCCTTCTTTAAAGGATAGATACTGCTTTTTCTTCCTATCACAAGTCTGGAAGACCCTTCCAAGGGACAAGCGGCTGGGCTAAAGCAAGGGCTGACCCAATGGAGCGCAGCGGCCTAGGTGCAGCAGGCGACAGCGTGCGTGCCTGCCTTGAAGAGCGGGAGCAGGAGGCAAGAGAGGGCTCCTCTGTTCCTCCGCTGCCAGCCCGCCAGCCAGCCAGCGGCACCTCGACGCAAGAGCTGCAGCCAGCACCCGCGCCTGCACCTCTCTGTGATGGGGATGAGGGGCAGCAGCCCAGCTGCAGCTCCACCAGAAGGGCTGAGGACTGCCTGGAGGTGCCAGCTCCACCAGAGCCCTGGGATCGGATGCCCACAATTCTTTCAGAAGCGCCGGACTGTCCCAAGCCCACAGGTGACACATTGCCTCCCGACACTCATCCCTATCCAAGAGGCAATCCCCCCATGAGCATCACCTTCTATTCCCTTGAAGATCTGGAAGAAATCTCTGAGGATGAATTAGAAGAGTCCTTGGATCTGACACCCCCATCTTTGTCATCAGTGCCAGGCTATCCCAAGCCCACACACGACACATTGCATCACGATATGCTTCCTGAACCGATAGGAAAAGCCTCCATCAACATTGCCTTCTATTTCATTGAAGATTTGGAGGAAACATCTGAAGATCAATTTGAAGAACCCTGGGATCTGACACCCCCATCTCTTGCGGAAGCACAGCCCTGTCCCAGGCATGCAGATGGCACATCGGATCACGAGACAGATTCTTTGCCCACAGGCAACAAGTCACCGAACATCCCTGTCTGTGGTAATGAGGATTTGCAAGTCATCTCCGAGGAAGACTCTGAAGAGCCGTTGGAAAAGGGGGAGTATGTCCAGATCTGTGTTACTGACTTGATGCTTGCAATGTCCACCAAGAAGAGACCAAGGCTCTTACCTCCCAACAGGAAAATGTATATAGAGGTACGTCGTGGCAAAGAAATGGCCCAAGATATTAGAAGTAGCACTCCACTCCCACCAGAGCACTGTTGTCTTCCAGAGACCACAGACGCAATGGAGGCTGCTGACATTTATAAGGCAGAGGCCTTTCACAAGACTTTTTCTCCCTCTGCACACACCCAGGGCAGTGGCTGCAGCACCCAGGCTTGCAGGCTCAAGAGGAAAGGTGTCTTGACCACCTCCCACCAAAGAAGCGCTATCGCTCCTGCTGCCAGTAGGGAGGCAAGGGGTTCCCTCTGCTACCCCAAGCTGCCACTGTCCTGCCACGTGCCAGCCCCTGAACATCTGCACCCCAGCCTGCCCTTCCCCCAGCACTGCTGCCCCACACACCTCCAGCAAAATCTCGTTTTCTTTTTTTCCCCACGCTTTCTAGGTAGTCTCTTATGTTTTCCAAATAAAATGACTAGTGCTGTTCTTAAGTTATGCTCCGGTGTTTGTTCATTTTTGCCTAGCGGATTTGTGAAAACTGCAGGTAAACAACTCCTGGGGGAAGGAGGAGGAGGGCACAGGAACGTTTCACCACACCTAGAAGAATAGTATTCCAATAGATTAATTCATTCATTCTTTACACTAAGCTCACATGACTCTGAGGATTCGGGTGAACAATGCGAGAGCATGAATGAGAAGAGACTGCTGTGAAAAGCATTACACAAAATACTAGTTACCAGAAGAGGGGCTAGATTTCATGGATGTTCATGCAACACCAGTCCATCTCCAACTCTGCCAAGTACAAAAATGTACTCTTTGTAATAAAGGTTGTTTCTAAATTTCTAAACGTTAGGATTAAATTAATTAGAATTAGATTTATTTTTAAAATTAAGATTAGAGTTTTTAAATAACAGCTTTGTTAGAGGAAAAGAACACTGGGCAATGATGCTTGGGTATGGGTAGGACTTCTCAAGGTGATATCAGAACAGGATCCATCGATTCCAGACCCAAAAAGGGCTCATAGAACTGCCATGAGTCAAGACACCGGGAATACCATCCAAACTGGAGCTCTAAAATGGTGAAAGGGACTAAATGGGAGGCCTCTCTATTCTGCAGCCTGGGAACTTTATTGCAGGAGTCCAAGCTTGCGTAGGTCGGGTCGCCACTTCCTCGTCCCCCTGCCATCCCACCTGCGGGAGGCCAGACATGACTCCTGAGGGCTTCAATATGAGTCTAGCAGAAATCACCTTATTCACGTTACAGCAGTCTATTTATCTACTACATTTCTGTTAAGTCATATAGCCACGCGTGTGCTTACATTGCGATTGGTTGCATACTACTGTCCGCACACCTTCTACCGTACTAGGTTGGCTGTAGATATCGGGGCACATGTTTACATGACTGGCCCACACACAGTCCTCTATCCTGCACTGATAACCTTGTTTACAGGTTCTTCCTCTCCTACTTCCATGTTCTTGCAGCTGGTGGCTTTCCCACGACCTTTTTGCCTTGGTTTTAGTCCAGCTCATCGTATTCGTCTTCTACCAGGAAGCCTCTGTTACTTATATATGCTCCCACAATTCCCCCTTTTTGTTCTTGAACCAGGCAAATCTTCTTTACAGCATTCTCAATCATACTGGATACAGGTTTTAATAAACAAGGCAGAACTAGCAGAATGCAACATAGAATCAACACCACCATTCCAGCACTTCTAAATAATGAGTGAAACCATCCCATGGATGGAATGCCCATAACATGCTCAATGCCCCAAAGATGAAAAAGCTCTTGTGTCCCTCGTGCAACATAGCCAGACCCATTATCAGTTTTTACCCTCTGTGGGACTCCCAGTGCTGCCATAGCCACCCGCATGTGGCGTTGAACATATTTGCTGGGTTCACCCATCTGTGCCATGGCCCAGACAGCCATAGAAAAACAGTCAACCGACACACGGACATATTTTAGTCTGCCGAACTCTGGTATATGGGTAACGTCCATTTGCCACAGTTCCAACGGACCGGTACCTCTGGGATTCACCCCAGTCGGGCTTCTAAATGAGTTGTCACCGTACGCTTGGGTTGAATAGGCAAAAAAATCCACTCGAGTATATGAAGGGGATCTCTATCCTCAAACCATTGCAATAATAACAGCAGTGGGTAGTGGTTGTGGTTTAGCAAGAGCAAACCCACCGGTTCATCAGGGTCCCAGTGGCTGGCATATGCGGTTGATACCCTTTCGGATACCCTTTGTAGTGCTAGTTTTGCTTTGGGGGAAAGCTCACGTGGGGCATCAACTCCGCCTCCCTCCCGAAGGAGTTGTGTGAGGGGTTCTATATCCGCGTTGGAAATACCACAGACCGAGCATACCCAATTAATGTCGCCCAGGAGCTTCTGCACATTGTTTAGGGTAGTGACTTCTGTTCGCAGAAAGAGCTTTTGTGGCCTAACAACTGTTCTGATAATCTCCCAGCCCAGGTAGCGCCAGGCTGGCTGCCGTTGTACTTTCTCTGGTGCTATCTGTAGACCTCCCGCTCCTAGGATCTTTTCCATCTCTGTCAGCAGACTTCCTGCCTCCAGATGCTTTCCGGCTACTAAGATATCATCTATATAATGGTAGATCATTAGTTCAGGATGTATCTGATGGATGGGAGTTAATGTCCACGAGACATAGAGCTGGCACAGGGTGGGCGAATCTTTCATACCCTGGGGAAGCACTACCCAATGATATCGCTGCATAGGGGCTTGTTTGTTAACTGAGGGTACAGAGAATGTGAATTTTTCATGATCCTCAGGATGCAATGGTATGGTAAAGAAACAATCTTTTAAATCGATTATTAAGATGTCCCAGTCTTTTGGGATCATCACAGGTGATGGTAAGCCTGGTTGCAATGCTCCCAGATCTTTCATAACTGCATTTACTTTCTGCAAATCATGCAGCAATCGCCACTTCCCAGATTTTTTTGGGATAGTAAAGACAGGCGTATTCCAGGGGCTAGTTGAAGGCTGTACATGACCCTTTTCTAATTGTTCTTGCACTAATGCTTGTAAGTGAGCGACCTTTTCTGTAGACAGCGGCCACTGGTCGACCCAGACAGGTGTACTAGACCTCCAGGATAATCTTATCACCGGTCGCTCTCTCCCAGTGTCTGCTGCTAGAAAACCTGTTGATCAGTAACCAATCGTGCACCTAGCTGGCTTAGCGCGTCTCGTCCTAGCAGCGATACTGGTGCATTGGTGACGTATGGTTTAATACTGCAACATCCACCATCTGCCATACAGCATTGCACTAGCTCCTTACTGACACGCGTTGTTTGCACTCCACCTACCCCCATAACAGGAATCGATGGAGTTTCTAATGGCCAGGTGTGAGGCCAGGCAGCCACACGGACAATCATTACGTCCCCAGTGTCCACTAACATTGAAATTGATGTCTGATGCCCACATGGGTGTTTTAATGTTACCTGTTCCATTGGTTGTCGTTTTGAGATGTCCACTGCCAGGTGTATTTCAGGGGTCCCGGTTGAGCCAAAACCCTGCTTCCCTCTGATTTTTGATTTAGTTTTGGGAACGCATGCCAAAAGCGGCCCTAGCTGTGCGATCTTCTCCCCAGCCGGAACATGAATCGGCGGACTGGGGCTCCAGACCATCACATGAATGGTACTCGTAAAGACCCCATCCATCACGCCAGGCAATACAAAAAGGCCTTTGCGCGTAACCGATGAGCGACCTAACAGTAGTGCACTTAATCCTTTCCCCAGCAAGCAGTGGATGGGAGGCATTGTACACTGGAGTCGGTGAGCATTGCGTCTACTGCGAGGGCAATGTCCACTCCGGCACTTCCTGTTGTGGCGGCGGTGATGCCATCCAAGCTCCCCGGGATCTTACTTTCATCGGCGCGCGAGATCCCAGCGCGCTCGCCTTCCCGTTTCCCAACCTGGTTCCGTTTGCGTGTGCCTGGGAGCGGCACTCCTTCTCCCGGTGACCAAACCTCCCACATCTATTGCAACCTCCATTAAACGCAGATCCGCCGCCCCTTTTATCGAACTGCCACTGGGCTTTGAGATGACCGGGGCGTCCGCACTTAACGCAGCGCGGGTTGTTTTTGTTAACTAAAGGTCGTACAGCTGCTGTAAATGCACGTGCCATGTAATCCGCCTTTTGCTCATCCCAGCCAATACGCCCACAAGCCTCCATCATTTGCACGATCGAGGCATCCCGTGGTAGTGCTCTAAGCGCTCGCTTACACTCCACAGTAGCGTTCTCAACCGCTGAAGACATCAGGATGGCTTCTCTCCCTTCTGCAGTCAGAGAGGCGCGTTCTAGGGCCTCTCGCAAGCGGTCTAAGAAAGACATATACGACTCCCCACTTACTTGTTTTACCTTTGTGTAAGGTGGGGTCGGTTTCCCGTCCTCAGGTATAGATCGCAAAGCTTCCCTGGCTAAGTCCGCCGACATGCGTAGCACCTCGGGCGGAAGTTGTGCTTGATCTGCAGGGTTAGCAACATTTCCAGATCCCGTTAAGGCAGCAGGCCCTCCTAGGCGCAGCGGATCCCCGTCACGCCGTTCCATGCTATTGAGGCCTGCAATGTCACAGTCTCCTGTCCAGCGGGAGCACCACAGGACTTCTTGCATAGGGGTCAAAATTACCTGCATGAGCTGGCGCAGGTCTAAAGGTGCCAGCAAGTGATTTGATAGAATTGAATTAACAATAGTCTGGGTGAAGGGACCATGTAAGCTGTATTGCTGCACAGATTTACGTGCCTCTTTCACTAAATCAAATGATAAACGTGGCCACTGATTTGGCTGACGCTGAGGACCCGCTATTACAGGAAATGCTGACAACGCTCCTTGCCTCACTAATGACAGTCTCATCTCCCTCCAGTGACTTTGGGGATCACAATCTGCTTTTCCCTGCACCACCGTCTCCTTGGTCTCATTCGTTTTCCCTTCCCCGGCCCCTTCTGTAACTTTTCAACAACGCGATCCAGCCAGTCCTGGACCCGGCCGGGCCGCTCGTCAGGCTCTCCGGGAGGGGCCGGAGGCGGGGGCGCAGACGGCGCAGGCGCGGGGGCGGGCGCAGGCGGGGACGCGGCCGTGGGCGGGGTTAGGGGCGGGGACATGGGCGGGGACATGGGTGGGAGCAGGGGCGGGGACATGGGCGGGGTTAGGGGCGGGACATGGGCGGGGTTAGGGGCGGGGACATGGGCGCGGGCGCGGGAAGCGGGGCAGGCGCGGGCAGGGACGCGGCCGCGGGCGGGGGGGGGGCAGTTTTGCCGATGGATCTCCCAACACCAGCGGTTTTCGGGGGCGGTCCCGGTCCTGAAGTGCTCTCAAAGGCTGCCGTGACTCCGGTGGCCACTTTCCTTTCTGCTTCCATATCGGATAAGGTAGCTAGGACCAGCTGCCATGTAGTAGCAAGGTTCCTGGCCTGATTATCCCCGTCAGCGATAGGATCCCAGAGCTGCCGCCCTACCTTCTCCCACGTCTCCACATCGAATGCTAGGTGGGGCTTGGCTTTGAACCCATTTTCTCTGCACCAGATCAAAAGCTTGCGGAGGGTCTGTTCATTATACTTAATTCCTCTCTTAGAGAGAATATGCAGGAGGAGCTTAACAATTGCACTTTCTTCATTAGTTATCGACTGCCCCATCTCCTGCCCCGGCTGCTCACCTCCACCAGGTGACCACTGCAACGAATCTTCAAATCTTCACGGATTGCCACCCAGTCCGTCCCGGACCTCGGTCCCACCGAGCCGTTCCCCACCCGGGTGCTCCCGTCGGGGTGTCCCTATTCAAATGCACTGAAATCGCATCACGTCAGGGTCAGCATCTGCAGGAGGCCAGACATGACTCCTGAAGGCTTCAATATGACTCTAGGAGAAATCACTTTATTCACGTTACAGCAGTCTATTTATCTACTACATTTCTGTTAAGTCATCTAGCCACACGTACACTTACATTGCAATTGGTTGCATACTACTGCCAACAAATCTTCTACCGTACTAGGCTGCTGTAGATATCGGGGCACACGTTTACATGATTGGCCCGCACACAGTCCTCTATCCTGCACTGATAAGCTTGTTTACAGGTTCTTCCTCTCCTACTCCTGTGTTCTTCCAGTTGGTGACTTTCTCACGACCTTTTCGCCTTGGTCTTACTGCGGCTCATCGTATTCGTCTTCTATCAGGAAGCCTCTGTTACTTAGATATGCTCCCACAGCCACCCACTTCTCCACTGAGAGCAGGAAAGCTGCCTCCAGCACAGCACGGAGATGCCAGCAAAAGAGGCACCATCGTGCCCCCCCCACGCCTAGATCTCTCACTCCAATAGGCAGCACAAGGACAGCGCGCTCTCCATCTGCTTTCCTTTGCTCTGCTCTACTTTGGACAAGGCTTTGCAGACAGGTCCAGATTCCTGCCAGCAGGAGGGGCACACAAAGGGATTTTGGCCATGCAACACGGCTTCCACAGTCAGTGGCAGAGGTTTCTCCCCTTCCCATGCTTTGCTGAAGTGGCTCTGCCAAAACAGGACACGCTTGAAGGCTTGGAAGCCAAGGCACAACTGGAGGCCTCCGTGTCTCTGATTTCTTGATTTCCCCAAAGATGTGGGAGGCTACACTGATTCCCTGCAACTATTCCCTCTCCACCTTTATTTGGTTTCAAGCATGGCTCTCTCAGCACCTCTAACCTGAACATTCTGCAGAGACTAAGCACTGCATTCCTTTGGCTTTTCAAGTGCTCCTAGAAACTGTGGCCACTTTGTTCCTATCTTCTGAAAGGAAGGGAAGGGAGGCACCAGCAAAGACGGGACATTTCCAGATTTCCCCTGCAGGCCCTGGGGGAAACTGCACCATGGAGCACGTGGCTGGAGACTTGCATTCAGTCTCCAGCTCACTTTCATGTACCAGAGAGCTTTGCCTATGCCATGGCATCAAAGAGAAGACAAAATCACTTCCCACTGCGGG
The DNA here is from genome assembly GCF_059628265.1 of Tinamus guttatus. Classification (NCBI taxonomy): domain Eukaryota; kingdom Metazoa; phylum Chordata; class Aves; order Tinamiformes; family Tinamidae; genus Tinamus; species Tinamus guttatus. The sequence goes on along the minus strand of NW_028289131.1, from coordinate 317,591 downwards.
TATGGGCAGCGATACAGCTTGCTCTCATGCAGAAGCCTCTTAGAATTGGACACATGCAATGAGAATGAAGTGATCTTTGGAACTACGAGCTCGCTTGTACTTCCCCACTGTCACTGCCCTTCTCTCATCACAGCGATGACACTGTGTGCAGATGCGTAAGCCTCCTGTTTGGTGGTGGTTGGGGGTGGTGGGAGCCAGTGCTGCTCCCTTTTCTTTCATTTTGTGTGTGTGTGCATCTTGTTTGGTTTGGCTTGGATTATCACAGTGTTAATAGACAGTAGCAGTGCTGTTCCTGCCCCATGTCATGCTGCCTCCCAGTGACAAAAAGCATCCTCCCTTGAGATGCCCCTGAGACTAGTGAGAGCAGATTCCAGTCCTCTCTCTGCTTCTGCCCACTTCCTCCAAGCACTTGAAGAGGAGCTAGATGGTCTCCAAGGGTCCTTTCCCCAGCACTAACCCAGTGGAGGCAAACAAATCAGTCAGGGCTGCAAGAAGAGAAAAAAAAATAAGTTACACAGGTCCAGTGAACTTCCTCTCTGAATATTGCAGAAGCGCATGTTTGCCCACTTGTTGGCCATTCAAGAAGGCTGGAGGATCCTGTTGCCCGGTGAGCCAGTGTCCCAGCTCCCTTACCCAGGGGTCAACCAGCAGGACACATTGACACACTGGACACGTGGCATTACACCAAACTGGGGGGATGGATTTTATTAGGCTCTGAGCTGAAAGACTTGCATACGCCAAGACCCGGCTCAGCCTTCCTCCGTTTGCCCTGCTGTCTCGAATGAGTGTCGTAAAAGAGCAAAGGGAAGATAGGTGGCCCTGCAAAGCTTGACTCACTTTAATCCTGCCAGATTGGTAAGCACAGCTATAACACTGGTGAGTAAATGATGGAGTAATGAGAGCAGCGGGAACATTTCTGGAGCATTTCTAGAAAGGCCCAAGGGTAATTTAACAGCATCCTCCTGCCTCTTGAGTCCCGTGTTCGGGAGAGCATAGCTAAAGAGCATGTGCTTTCTTGTGCTACAAATCTCTTCTCTTTCCACTCAACACACTGAGGGGCGAGGGTGTCTCCAGAGAAGACACTGTCCCTCTTTTCCTTCCAGCGCGTTTTGTTCCTAGCACTTCTTCACCCTAGCTGGAAGCTCTATAGGTTTCATATAGAATTGTGTTCAGTCAATGAAATATTGAAGCATGACAGCTAAAGGGTACACTACCCCTAGACAAGTCCCTTAGACATTGTGAGGTGTAGCTTTCCGTCGTGCAGCAGGGAGGTGGACTGCCCTTTTGCAAGAAAACCCAGCAGAGAGCTGTTGTTGCAGAATGGACAGAGGTGCCTTTGGTGGCAAAGCACTTGCTATGGCTGGGAGCAACCTCCATCCCACTGGAGAGGCCGTTGCTGAGGGATGGCAGGTGGCAAAGGCACCACACCGATGGCTCTGTGTTTGTGACATTGAAGGGTCTAAGGTCTGCTTGGCGCCCACAGCTGGTTGCCAGCGGCTCTGGCGGAATGTTTGCTCTGGAACCTGCAGTCTCCCTGGACAGCATTAGAGGTTTGAAACTGTTTCCTCCTGAAGCTGGAGCATCACTACATTGTCCTGCCTTCTTTAAAGGATAGCTACTGCTTTTTCTTCTTATCTCAAGTCAGCAAGGCCCTTCCGAGGGACAAGCGGCTGGGCTAAAGCAAGGGCTGACCCAATGGAGCGCAGCGGCCTAGGTGCAGCAGGCGACAGCGTGCGTGCCTGCCTTGAAGAGCGGGAGCAGGAGGCAAGAGAGGGCTCCTCTGTTCCTCCGCTGCCAGCCCGCCAGCCAGCCAGCGGCACCTCGACGCAAGAGCTGCAGCCAGCACCCGCTCCTGCACCTCTCTGTGATGGGGATGAGGGGCAGCAGCCCAGCTGCAGCTCCAGCAGAAGGGCTGAGGACTGCCTGGAGGTGCCAGCTCCACCAGAGCCCTGGGATCTGACGCCCACAATTCTTTCAGAAGCGCCCGGCTCTCCCAAGCCCACACGGGACACATTGCCTCAAGATATGCATTCTGATCCGCCAGGCAATGCCTCCATAAAAATTGCCTTCTATTGCATTGAGGATCTGGAGAAAATCTCTGAAGAGGAATTAGAAGACACCTGGGATCTGACACCCCCATCTTTTTCAGAAGCACAGACCTCTCCCAGACATACAGATGGTACATCGGATCATGAGCCAGACCCTTTTCCCACAGGCAACATGTTACTGAACATCCCTTTCTGTGGTACTGAGGATTGGCAAGTCATCTCTGAAGAAGACTCTGAAGAGCCCTCGGAAAAGGAGGAGTTTGTCCGAATCTGCATTACTGATTTGTTGCTTTCAATCTCCACAAAGAAGAGACCAAGGCTCTTACCCCACAACAGGAAAATGTATATCGAGTTACGTCGAGGCCAAGAAATGCCTCTAGAGGTGAAATATAGCACTTCACTCCCAGCAGACCACTGCTGTCTTCCTGAGGTCACAGATGCAATGGAAGCTGCTGGCATTTATAAGGCAGAGACCTTTCACAAAACATTTTCTCCCTCTCCACAGACCCAGGGCAGCAGCTGCAGCACCCCCAATACCTCTGCTCGGCCAGGCCATGTGCTCTCGACCGTGGCCAACAAAGACACCGACCACCCTCAGCCTGAGGTCGGAGGAGCATCAGGCAGCAACCCGAGGCAGAATGAAAAAGCGAATCGCAAGAGGAGCCTCGCTTCCCCTTCCTCCCCTCCCACACTATCGCAGCAGGCTCAAGAGGAAAGGTGTCTTGACCACCTCCCACCAAAGAAGCGCTATCGCTCCTGCTGCCAGTAGGGAGGCAAGGGGTTCCCTCTGCTACCCCCAGCTGCCACTGTCCTGCCACGTGCCAGCCCCTGAACATCTGCACCCCAGCCTGCCCTTCCCCCAGCACTGCTGCCCCACACACCTCCAGCAAAATCTCATTTTCTTTTTTTCCCCTCCCTTTCCAGGTAGTCTCTAATGTTTTCTAAATAAAATGACAGGTTCTGTCCTTAAGTTACGCTCTGGTGTGTGTTCCTTATCGGCTAGCGGATGCGTGAAAACTGCAACTAAGCTACTCTTGGGGGAAAGAGGAGGAGGGTATAGGAACGTTCTACCACACCTAGAAGAATGGTATTCCAGTAGAATAATTAAGCCATTCTTTACACTAGGCTCAAATGCCTCTGAAGATTCAAGTAAATAATGCAAGAGCATGAATGAAAAGAGAATGCTGAGAACAGCTTTACACAAAATACTAGTTACTAGTGGAGTGACTAGATTTCATGGGACTTTATTCAACGCTAGTCCATCTCCAACTCTGCCAAGTACAAAAATGTACTCTTCGTAATAAGGGTAGAATTACAATATTAGAATTGATTTCTAAGTGTCAGGATTAAATTAATTAGAATTAAAATAATTTTTAAAGTTAAGATAATTATTTTTAAATAACAGCTTTGTTTGAGGAATAGAATACTGTGCAATGATGCTGGAGTATGGGTAGGATTTCTCAAGCTGATGTCAGAAGAGGATCCGTTGATTCCAGACCCAAAAATGGCTCATAGAGCTGCCATGAGTTAAGGCACCGGGAATTCCATTCAAACCGGAGCTCTAAAATGGTGAAAGGGACTAAATGGGAGGCCTCTCTATTCTGCAGCCTGGGAGCTTTATTGCAGGGAGCCAAGCTTGCGTAGGTCGGGTCGCCACTTCCTCATCCCCCTGCCATCCCACCCACTTCTCCGCTGAGAGCAGGAAAGCTGCCTCCAGCACAGCACGGAGATGCCAGCAAAAGAGGCACCATTGTGCCCTCCCCACGCCTAGGTCTCTCACTCCAGTAGGCAACACAAGGACAGCGCGCTCTCCATCTGCTTTCCTTTGCTCTGCTCTGCTTTGGACAAGGCTTTGCAGACAGGTCCAGATTCCTGCCAGCAGGAGGGGCACACAAAGGGATTTTGGCCATGCAACAAAGCTGCCACAGTCGGTGGCAGAGGTTTCTCCCCTTCCTACGCTTTGCCAAGGCACCTCTGCCAAAACAGGTCATGATGGGCTGGGGGCCCTTGAACGCTCGGAACCCAAGGCGCACCTGGAGGCCTCCGTGTCTGTGATTTCTGTATTTCTCCAAAGATGAGGGAGGCGACACTGATTCCCTGCAACTATTTCCTCTTCACCTTTATTTGGTCTGAAGCGGGACTGTCTCAGCCCTTCTAACCTGAGCCCTCTGCAGAGACTAAGCACTGCATTCCTTTGGCTTTTTAAGTGCTCCTAGAAACTGTGGCCACTTTGTTCCTCTCTTCTGAAAGGAAGGGAAGGGAGGCACCAGCAAACATGGAACATTTCCACATTTCCCCTGCAGCCCCTGGAGGAAACTGCACCATGGAGCACATGGCTGGAGACTTGCATTCAGTCTCCAGCTCAGCCTTTCCTGTACCAGAGAGGTTGGCCTATGCCATGGCATCAAAGAGAAGACAAAATCACTTCCCACTGCGGGCATGGGCAGCGATGCAGCTTGCTCTCATGCAGAACCCTCTTAAAGTTGGACACATGCAATGAGAATGAAGTGATCTTTGAACTACGAGCTTGCTTGTACTTCCCCACTTTCACTGCCATTCTCTCATGAGAGCGATGACACTGTGTGCAGATGCATAAGACTCCTGTTTGGTGGTAGTTGTGGGTGATGGGAGCCAGTGCTGCTCCCTTTTCTTTCCCTTTGTGTGTGGGTGTGTCTTGTTTGTTTTGGCTTGGATTATCACAGTGTTAATAGACAGTAGCAATGCTGTTCCTGCCATACGTCATGCTGCCTCCCAGTGACAAAAAGCATCCTCCCTTGAGATGCCCCTGAGACTAGTGAGAGCAGATTCCAGTCCTCTCTCTGCTTCTGCCCTCTTCCTCCAAGGACTTGAAGAGGAGCTAGGTGGTCTCCAAGGCTCCTTACCCCAGCACTAACCCAGTGGAGGCAAACAAATCGGTCAGGGCTGCAAGAAGAAAAAAAAAAATAAGTTACACAGGTCCAATAAACTACCACCCTGAATATTTCAGGAGCACTTTGTTGCCCACTTGTTGACCATTCAAGAAGGCTGGAGGACCCTGTTGCCCGGTGAGCCAGTGTCTCAGCTCCCTTACCCAGAGGTCAACCAGCAGGACACACTGACACACTGGACACGTGTCATTACACCAAACTGGGAGGATGGATTTTATTAGGCTCTGAGCTGAAAGACTTGCATACGCCAAGACCCCCCTCAGCCTTCCTCCGTTTGCCCCGCTGTCCCGAATGAGTGCTGAAAAAGAGCAAAGGGAAGATAGGTGGCCCTGCAAAGCTTGACTCACTTTAATCCTGAAAGATCGATAAGCACAGCCATGACACTGGTGAGTAATGAGAGCAGCGGGAACATTTTTGGAGCATTTCTAGAAAGGCCCAAGGGTAATTTAACAGCATCCTCCCGCCTCTTGAGCCCCGTGTTAGGGAGAGCACAGCTAAAGAGCATGTGCTTTGTTGTGCTACAATCCTCCTCTCTTTCCAGTGGACACACTGAGGGGCGAGGGTGGCTTCAAAGAAGATGCTGTCCCTCTTTTCCTTCCAGCACGTTTCATCCCTAGTGCTTTTTCTCTCTATCTGGAAGCTCTATAGGTTTCATATAGAATTGTGCTCAGTCAATGAAATATTGAAGCATGGAAACTAAAGGGTAAACTACCCCTAGACAAGTCCCTTAGACATTGTGAGGAGTAGCTTTCCGTCGTGCAACAGGGAGGTGGACTGCCCTTTTGAAAGAAAACCCAGCAGAGAGCTGTTGTTGCAGAATGGACAGAGGTGCCTTTGGTGGCAATGCACTTGCTATGGCTGGGCGCAACCTCCATCCTACTGGAGAGGCCGTTGCTGAGGGATGGCAGGTGGCAAAGGCACCACACCGATGGCTCTGTGTTTGTGACATTGAAGGGTCTAAGGGCTGCTTGGCCCCCGCAGCTGGTTGCCAGCGGCTCTGGCGGAATGTTTGCTCTGGAACCTGCAGTCTCCCTGGACAACGTTAGAGGTTCGAGACTGTTTCCTCCCAAAGCTGGAGCATCGCTACGTTGTCCTGCCTTCTTTAAAGGATAACTACTCCTTTTTCTTCCAATCTCAATTCAGGAAGACCCTTCCAAGAGACAAGCAGCTGGGCTAAAGCAAGGGTTGACCAAATGGAGCGCAGCGGCCTAGGTGCAGCAAGCGACAGCGTGCGTGCCTGCCTTGAAGAGCGGGAGCAGGAGGCAAGAGAGGGCTCCTCTGTTCCTCCGCTGCCAGCCCGCCAGCCAGCCAGCGGCACCTCGACGCAAGAGCTGCAGCCAGCACCCGCGCCTGCACCTCTCTGTGATGGGGATGAGGGGCAGCAGCCCAGCTGCAGCTCCACCAGAAGGGCTGAGGACTGCCTGGAGGTGCCAGCTCCACCAGAGCCCTGGGATCTGACGCCCACAATTCTTTCAGAAGCGCCGGACTGTCCCAAGCCCACAGGTGACACATTGCTTTCCAACACTCATCCCTCTCCGAGAGGCAATCCCCCCATGAACATCACCTTCTATTCCCTTGAAGATTTGGAAGAAATCTCTGAGGATGAATTAGAAGAGTCCTTGTATCAGACATCCCCATCTTTGTCAGAAGCGCCGGGCTCTCCCAAGCCCACACATGACACATTTCCTCAGGAGAGGCATGCTGATCTGATAGGCAGTTCCCCCTTTAACATTGGCTTCTACTGCCTTGAGGATTTAGAAGAAATCTCTGAAGGTGAATTAGAAGAGCCCTGGGATCTGACAACCCCATCTTTTTCACAAACACCGGCCTCTCCCAAGCACACACGTGATACCTTGTCTCCTGACACTCATCCTGACCCGAAAAGCAATGCCTCCGTGACTATTGCCTTCTATTGCATGGAGGATTTGGAGGATATATCTGAAGATGAATCAGAAGAGCTCTGGGATCTGACACCCCCATCCTATCCAGAAGCACCGGGCTCTCCCAAGAACATGCATCGCACATCGCCTCATGAGAGAGGTCCTAGTGAGACAGGCAGTGCCACTGTCAACATGGCCTTCTATTGCCTTGATGATTTGGAGGAAATCTCTGATGAAGAATTAGAAGAGCCCTTGGATCTTACGCCCCCACCTTTATCAGGAGGACAGGTATCTCCCAAGCGCACACATGGCACATTGCCTCATGAGAGAGGTCCCAATGCAACAGGTAATGCCTCCATGAACATGGCCTTCTATTGCATAGAGGATTTAGAGGAAATCTCTGAAGATGAATTAGAGGAGCCCTGGGATCTGACACCCCCTGCTCTTGCAGAAGCACAGCCCTCTCCCAGGCATACAGATGGCACACCAACTCACGAGACAAACCCTTTTCCCACAGGGAACAAGCCACTGAACATCCCTGTCTGTAGTAATGAGGATTTGGCAGACATCTTTGAGGAGGAATTCGAAGAGCCCTTGGAAAAGGAGGGGATTGCCCAAATCTGCACTACTGACTTGATGGATGCAATCTCCACTAGGAAAAGACCAAGGCCCTTAACCCCCGACAGGAAAATGTACATAGAGGTGCATTGTGATAAAGAAATGCCCCAAGAGATGAAATATAGCACTCCTCTCGCACCAAAGCACTGTCCACTTCTTAAGGCCATAGATGCAAAGGAAGCTGCTGACATTTATAAGGCAGAGGCCTTTCACAAAATATTTTCTCACTCTCCACACACCCAGGGCAGTGGCCGCAGCACACCCAGTACCTCTGCTCGGCCAGACCATGTGCTCTCGTCCGTGTCCAACAAAGACACCGACCACCCTCAGCCTGAGGTCGGAGGAGCATCAGGCAGCAACCCGAGGCAAAATGAAAAAGGCAATCGCAAGAGGAGCCTCGCTTCCCCTTCCTCCCCTCCCACACCATCGCAGCAGGCTCAAGAGGAAAGGTGTCTTGACCACCTCCCTCCAAAGAAGCGCTATCGCTCCTGCTGCCAGTAGGGAGGCAAGGGGTTCCCTCTGCTACCCCAAGCTGCCACTGTCCTGCCACGTGCCAGCCCCAGAACATCTGCACCCCAGCCTGCCCTTCCCCCAGCACTGCTGCCCCACACACCTCCAGCAAAATCTCGTTGTTTTTCTTTTTCCCTCCCTTTCTAGGTAGTCTCTGATGTTTTCTAAATAAAATGACAGGTGCTGTTCTTATGTTATACTCTGGTGCGTGTTCCTTTTTGGCTAGCGGATACGTGTAAACTGCAACTAAGCTAGTCTTGGGGGAAGTAGGAGGAGGGTATAGGGACATTCTACCACACCTAGAAGAATGGTATTCCAGTAGAATAATTAAGCCATTCTTTACACTAGGCTCAAAAGACTCTGAGGGATGACGTATATAATACGGCAGCATGAATGAGAAGAGAATGCTGTGAAAAGCATTCCACCAAATACTAGTTACTAGTGGAGTAGCTAGATTTCATGGATATTCATGCAACGCTAGTCCATCTCCAACTCTGCCAAGTACAAAAATATACTCTTCGTAGAAGGGGTAGAGTGGAATATTAGAATTGATTTCTAAATGTGAGGGTTGAGTTAATGAGAATTAGATTAATTTTTAAAATTAAGGTTAGGATTTTTAAAAAACGGCTTCGTTAGAGGAGAAGAACACTGGGCAATGACGCTGGGTATGGGTAGGGTTTCTCAAGCTGATTGATATCAGAAGAGGATCCGTCGATTCCAGACCCAAAAAGGGCTCATAGAGCTACCATGAGTCAAGGCACTGGGAATATCATCCAAACCAGAGCTCTAAAATGGCGAAAGGGACTAAATGGGAGGCCTCTCTATTCTGCAGCCTCAGAGCTTTATTGCATAGCCCGGGACGCCACATCCTAGTCCCTCTGCCATCCCACCCACTTCCCCGCTGAGAGCAGGAAAGCTGCCTCCAGCACAGCATGGAGATGCCAGCAAAAGAGGCACCATCGTGCCCTCCCCACGCCTAGGTCTCTCACTCCAATAGGCAGCACAAGGACAGCGCGCTCTCCATCTGCTTTCCTTTGCTCTGCTCTGCTTTGGACAAGGCTTTGCAGACAGGTCCAGATTCCTGCCAGCAGGAGGGGCACACAAAGGGATTTTGGCCATGCAACAAAGCTGCCACAGTCGGTGGCAGAGGTTTCTCCCCTTCCTATGCTTTGCCAAGGCGGCTCTGCCAAAACAGGTCATGATGGGCTGGGGGCTCTTGAAGGCTCAAAACCCAAGGCACAACTGGAGCCCTCCATGTCTCTGATTTCTTGATTTCCCCAAAGATGAGAGAGGCTACACTGATTCCCTGCAACTATTCCCTCTCCACCTTCATTTGGTCTCAAGCATGGCTCTCTCAGCACCTGTAACCTCAACACTCTGCAGAGACTAAGCACTGCATTCCTTTGGCTTTTCAAGTGCTCCTAGAAACTGTGGCCACTTTGTTCCTACCTTCTGAAAGGAAGGGAAGGGAGGCACCAGCAAAGACGGGACATTTCCAGATTTCCCCTGCAGCCCCTGGAGGAAACTGCACCATGGAGCACGTGGCTGGAGACTTGCATTCAGTCTCCAGCTCAGCCTTTCATGTGCCAGAGAGCTTTGCCTATGCCATGGCATCGAAGAGAAGACAAAATCACTTCCCACTGCGGGCATGGGTAGCGATGCAGCTTGCTCTCATGCAGAACCCTCTTAAAGTTGGACACATGCAATGAGAATGAAGTGATCTTTGGAACTACGAGCTCGCTTGTACTTCTCCACTTTCACTGCCATTCTCTCATCAGAGCGATGACACTGTGCGCAGATGCCTAAGACTCCTGTTTGGTGGTTGTTGTGGGTGATGGGAGTCAGCGCTGCTCCCTTTTCTTTCCTTTTGTGTGTGTGTGTCTTGTTTCGTTTGGCTTGGATTATCACAGTGTTAATAGACAGTAGCAATGCTGTTCCTGCCCTACGTCGTGCTGCCTCCCAGTGACAAAAAGCATCCTCCCTTGAGATGCCCCTGAGACTAGTGAGAGCAGATTCCAGTCCTCTCTCTGCTTCTGCCCACTTCATCCAAGCACTTGAAGAGGAGCTAGATGGTCTCCAAGGGTCCTTACCCCAGCACTAACCCAGTGGAGGCAAGCAAATCAGTCAGGGCTGCAAGAAGAAAAAAAATATATTAAGTTACAAAGGTCCAATAAACTACCACCCTGAATATTTCAGGAGTACTTTGTTGCCCACTTCTTGACCATTGAAGAAGGCCGGAGGACCCTGTTGCCCAGTGAGCCAATGTCCCAGCTCCCTTACCCAGAGGTCAACCAGCAGGACACATTGACACACTGGATACGTGGCATTACACCAAACTGGGAGGAAGGATTTTATTAGGCTCTGAGCTGAAAGACTTGCATACGCCAAGACCCCCCTCAGCCTTCCTCCGTTTGCCCCGCTGTCCCGAATGAGTGCCGAAAAAGAGCAAAGGGAAGGTAGGTGGCCCTGCAAAGCTTGACTCACTTTAATCCTGCCAGATCGGTAAGCACAGCCATGACACTGGTGAGTAATGAGAGCAGCGGGAACATTTTTGGAGCATTTCTAGAAAGGCCCAAGGGTAATTTAACAGCATCCTCCCACCTCTTGAGTCCCGTGTTAGGGAGAGCACAGCTAAAGAGCATGTGCTTTGTTGTGCTACAATCCTCCTCTCTTTCCACTGGACACACTGAGGAGCGAGGGTGGTTTCAAAGAAGATGCTGTCCCTCTTTTCCTTCCAGCACGTTTCATACCTAGTGCTTTTTCTCTCTAGCTGGAAGCTCTATAGGTTTCATATAGAATTGTGTTCAGTCAATGAAATATTGAAGCATGGAAACTAAAGGGTAAACTACCCCTAGACAAGTCCCTTAGACATTGTGAGGTGTAGCTTTCCGTCGTGCAGCAGGGAGGTGGACTGCCCTTTTGAAAGAAAACCCAGCAGAGAGCTGTTGTTGCAGAATGGACAGAGGTGCCTTTGGTGGCAAAGCACTTGCTATGGCTGGGAGCAACCTCCATCCCACTGGAGAGGCCGTTGCTGAGGGATGGCAGGTGGCAAAGGCACCACACCGATGGCTCTGTGTTTGTGACATTGAAGGGTCTAAGGGCTGCTTGGCCCCCGCAGCTGGTTGCCAGCGGCTCTGGCGGAATGTTTGCTCTGGAACCTGCAGTCTCCCTGGACAACGTTAGAGGTTCGAGACTGTTTCCACCTGAAGCTGGAGCATCGCTACGTTGTCCTGCCTTCTTTAAAGGATAGATACTCCTTTTTCTTCTTGTATCAAGTCAGGAAGACCCTTCTGAGGCACAAGCAGCTGGGCTTAAGCAAGTGCTGACCAAATGGAGCGCAGCGGCCTAGGTGCAGCAGGCGACAGCGTGCGTGCCTGCCTTGAAGAGCGGGAGCAGGAGGCAAGAGAGGGCTCCTCTGTTCCTCCGCTGCCAGCCCGCCAGCCAGCCAGCGGCACCTCGACGCAAGAGCTGCAGCCAGCACCCGCGCCTGCACCTCTCTGTGATGGGGATGAGGGGCAGCAGCCCAGCTGCAGCTCCACCAGAAGGGCTGAGGACTGCCTGGAGGTGCCAGCTCCACCAGAGCCCTGGGATCTGACGCCCACAATTCTTTCAGAAGCGCCGGACTGTCCCAAGCCCACAGGTGACACATTGCCTCCCGACACTCATCCCTATCCAAGAGGCAATCCCCCCATGAGCATCACCTTCTATTCCCTTGAAGATTTGGAAGAAATCTCTGAGGATGAATTAGAAGAGTCCTTGGATCTGACATCCCCTTCTTTGTCAGAAGCGCCGGGCTCTCCCAAGCCCACACATGACACATTGCCTCAGGACAGGCATGCTGATCTGATAGGCAGTTCCCCCTTTAACATCGGCTTCTACTGCCTTGAGGATTTAGAAGAAATCTCTGAAGGTGAATTAGAAGAGCCCTGGGATCTGACAACCCCATCTTTTTCACAAACACCGGCCTCTCCCAAGCACACACGTGATACCTTGTCTCCTGACACTCATCCTGACCCGAAAAGCAATGCCTCCGTGACTATTGCCTTCTATTGCATGGAGGATTTGGAGGATATATCTGAAGATGAATCAGAAGAGCTCTGGGATCTGACACCCCCATCCTATCCAGAAGCACCGGGCTCTCCCAAGAACATGCATCGCACATCGCCTCATGAGAGACGTCCCAGTGAGACAGGCAGTGCCACTGTCAACATGGCCTTCTATTGCCTTGATGATTTGGAGGAAATCTCTGATGAAGAATTAGAAGAGCCCTTGGATCTTACACCCCCACCTTTATCAGGAGGACAGGGCTCTCCCAAGCGCACACATGGCACATTGCCTCATGAGAGAGGTCCCGATGTGACAGACAATGCCTCCACGAACATGGCCTTCTATTGCATAGAGGATTTAGAGGAAATCTCTGAAGATGAATCAGAGGAGCCCTGGGATCTGACACCCCCTGCTCTTGCAGCAGCACAACCCTCTCCCATTCTTACAGATGGCACACCAACTCACGAGACAAACCCTTTTCCCACAGGGAACAAGCCACTGAACATCCATGTCTGTAGTAATGAGGATTTGGCAGACATCCTTGAGGCGGAATTCGAAGAGCCCTTGGAAAAGGACGGGATTGCCCAAATCTGCACTACTGACTTGATGGATGCAATCTCCACTAGGAAAAGACCAAGGCCCTTAACCCCCGACAGGAAAATGTACATAGAGGTGCGTTGTGATAAAGAAATGCCCCAAGAGATGAAATATAGCACTCCTCTCGCACCAAAGCACTGTCCACTTCTTAAGGCCATAGATGCAAAGGAAGCTGCTGACATTTATAAGGCAGAGGCCTTTCACAAAATATTTTCTCACTCTCCACACACCCAGGGCAGTGGCCGCAGCACACCCAGTACCTCTGCTCGGCCAGACCATGTGCTCTCGTCCGTGTCCAACAAAGACACCGACCACCCTCAGCCTGAGGTCGGAGGAGCATCAGGCAGCAACCCGAGGCAAAATGAAAAAGGGAATCGCAAGAGGAGCCTCGCTTCCCCTTCCTCCCCTGCCACACCATCGCAGCAGGCTCAAGAGGAAAGGTGTCTTGAACACCTCCCACCAAAGAAGCGCTATCGCTCCTGCTGCCAGTAGGGAGGCAAGGGGTTCCCTCTGCTACCCCAAGTTGCCACTGTCCTGCCACGTGCCAGCCCCTGAACATCTGCACCCCAGCCTGCCCTTCCCCCAGCACTGCTGCCCCACACGCCTCCAGCAAAATCTCGTTGTTTTTCTTTTTCCCTCCCTTTCTAGGTAGTCTCTGATGTTTTCTAAATAAAATGACAGGTGCTGTTCTTATGTTATACTCTGGTGTGTGTTCCTTTTTGGCTAGCGGATACGTGTAAACTGCAACTAAGCTAGTCTTGGGGGAAGTAGGAGGAGGGTATAGGGACATTCTACCACACCTAGAAGAATGGTATTCCAGTAGAATAATTAAGCCATTCTTTACACTAGGCTCAAATGACTCTGAGGGATGACGTATATAATACGGCAGCATGAATGAGAAGAGAATGCTGTGAAAAGCATTCCACAAAATACTAGTTACTAGTGGAGTGGCTAGATTTCATGGATGTTCATGCAACGCTAGTCCATCTCCAACTCTGCCAAGTACAAAAATATACTCTTCGTAGAAGGGGTAGAGTGGAATATTAGAATTGATTTCTAAATGTGAGGGTTGAGTTAATGAGAATCAGATTAATTTTTAAAATTAAGGTTAGGATTTTTAAAAAACGGCTTCGTTAGAGGAGAAGAACACTGGGCAATGACGCTGGGTATGGGTAGGGTTTCTCAAGCTGATTGAGATCAGAAGAGGATCCGTCGATTCCAGACCCAAAAAGGGCTCATAGAGCTACCATGAGTCAAGGCACTGGGAATATCATCCAAACCAGAGTTCTAAAATGGCGAAAGGGACTAAATGGGAGGCCTCTCTATTCTGCAGCCTCAGAGCTTTATTGCATAGCTCGGGTCGCCACATCCTCGTCCCCCTGCCATCCCACTCACTTCTCCGCTGAGAGCAGGAAAGCTGCCTCCAGCACAGCACGGAGATGCCAGCAAAAGAGGCACCATCGTGCCCTCCCCACGCCTAGGTCTCTCACTCCAATAGGCAGCACAAGGACAGCGCGCTCTCCATCTGCTTTCCTTTGCTCTGCTCTGCTTTGGACAAAGGTTTTGCAGACAGGTCCAGATTCCTGCCAGCAGGAGGGGCACACAAAGGGATTTTGGCCATGCAACAAAGCTGCCACAGTCGGTGGCAGAGGTTTCTCCCCTTCCTATGCTTTGCCAAGGCGGCTCTGCCAAAACACATCACGATGGGCTGGAGGCTATTGAAGGCTCGGAACCCAAGGTACACCTGGAGGCCTCCATGTCTCTGATTTCTTGATTTCCCCAAAGATGAGGGAGGCTACCCTGATTCCCTGCAACTATTCCCTCTCCACCTTTACTTGAACTCAGGTGCGTCTGTCGCAGCCCCTCTAACCTGAACTCTCTGCAGTGACTAAGCACTGCATTCCTTTGGCTTTTCAAGTGCTCCTATAGACTGTGGCCACTTTGTTCCTATCTTCTGAAAGAAAGGGAAGGGAGGCACCAGCAAAGACGGGACATTTCCAGATTTCCCCTGCAGCCCCTGGAGGAAACTGCACCGTGGAGCATGTGGCTGGAGACTTGCATTCAGTCTCCAGCTCAGCTTTTCATGTGCCAGAGAGGTTTGCCTATGCCATGGCATCGAAGAGAAGACAAAATCACTTCCCACTGCGGGCATGGGCAGCGATGCAGCTTGCTCTCATGCAGAACCCTCTTAAAGTTGGAAACATGCAATGAGAATGAAGTGATCTTTGGAACTACGAGCTCGCTTGTACTTCCCCGCTTTCACTGCCATTCTCTCATCAGAGCAATGACACTGTGCGCAGATGCCTAAGACTCCTGTTTGGTGGTAGTTGGGGGTGATGGGAGCCAGTGCTGCTCCCTTTTCTTTCCTTTTGTGTGTGTGTGCATCTTGTTTGGTTTGGCTTGGATTATCACAGTGTTAATAGACAGTAGCAATGCTGTTCCTGCCCCACGTCATGCTGCCTCCCAATGACAAAAAGCATCCTCCCTTGAGATGCCCCTGAGACTAGTGAGAGTAGATTCCAGTCCTCTCTCTGCTTCTGCCCACTTCCTCCAAGCACTTGAAGAGGAGCTAGATGGTCTCCAAGGGTCCTTTCCCCGAGCACTAACCCAGTGGAGGCAAACAAATCAGTCAGGGCTGCAAGAAGAAAACAAAAATATTAAGTTACACAGGTCCAATAAACTACCTCCCCGAATATTTCAGGAGGGCTTTGTTGCCCACTTGTTGCCATTGAAGAAGGCTGGAGGACCCTGTTGCCCGGTGAGCCAGTGTCCCAGCTCCCTTACCCAGAGGTCAACCAGCAGGACACACTGACACACTGGACACGTGGCATGACACCAAACTGGGGGGATGGATTTTATTAGGCTCTGAGCTGAAAGACTTGCATACGCCAAGACCCCCCTCAGCCTTCGTCCTTTTGCTCCGCTGTCTCGAATGAGTGCCAGAAAAGAGCAAAGGGAAGATAGGTGGCCCTGCAAAGCTTGACTCACTTTAATCCTGCCAGATCAGTAAGCACAGCCATGACGCTGGTGAGTAAGTGATGGAGTAATGAGAGCAGCGGGAACATTTTTGGAGCATTTCTAGAAAGGCCCAAGGGTAATTTAACAGCATCCTCCCGCCTCTTGAGTCCCGTGTTAGGGAGAGCACAGCTAAAGAGCATGTGCTTTCTTGTGCTACAATCCTCCTCTCTTTCCACTGGACACACTGAGGGGCGAGGGCGGTTTCAAAGAAGATGCTGTCCCTCTTTTCCTTCCAGCACGTTTTGTGCCTTGAGCTTTCTCTCTCTAGCTGGAAGCTCTATAGGTTTCATATAGAGTTGTGTTCAGTCAATGAAATATGGAAGCAGGACAGCTAAAGGGTTAACTACCCCTAGAGAAGTCCATTAGACATTGTGAGGCGTAGCTTTCTGTTGTGCAGCCGGGAGGTGGACTGCCCTTTTGAAAGAAAACCCAGCAGAGAGCTGTTGTTGCAGAACGGACAGAGGTGCCTTTGGTGGCAAAGCGCCTGCTATGGCTGGGAGCAACCTCCATCCTACTGGAGAGGCCGTTGCTGAGGGATGGCAGGTGGCAAAGGCACCACACCGATGGCTCTGTGTTTGTGACATTGAAGGGTCTAAGGGCTGCTTGGCCCCCGCAGCTGGTTGCCAGCGGCTCTGGCGGAATGTTTGCTCTGGAACCTGCAGTCTCCCTGGACAACACTTGTGGTTTGAGACTGTTTCCTCCCGAAGTTGGAGCATCGCTACGTTGTCCTGCCTTCTTAAAGGATAGCTACTCCTTTTTCTTCTTGTATCAAGTCAGGAAGACACTTCCGTGGCACAAGCGGCTGGGCTAAAGCAAGGGCTGACGAAATGGAGCGCAGCGGCCTAGGTGCAGCAGGCGACAGCGTGCGTGCCTGCCTTGAAGAGCGGGAGCAGGAGGCAAGAGAGGGCTCCTCTGTTCCTCCGCTGCCAGCCCGCCAGCCAGCCAGCGGCACCTCGACGCAAGAGCTGCAGCCAGCACCCGCGCCTGCACCTCTCTGTGATGGGGATGAGGGGCAGCAGCCCAGCTGCAGCTCCACCAGAAGGGCTGAGGACTGCCTGGAGGTGCCAGCTCCACCAGAGCCCTGGGATCTGACGCCCACAATTCTTTCAGAAGCGCCGGACTGTCCCAAGCCCAAACGTGACACACTGCCTCCCGACACTCATCCCAATCCAAGAGGCAATCCCCCCATGAGCATCACCTTCTATTCCCTTCAAGATCTGGAAGATATCTCTGAGGATGAATTAGAAGAGTCCTTGGATGTGACACCCCCATCTTTGTCAGAAGCGCCGGGCTCTCCCAAGCCCACACACGGCACATTGCCTCAGGAGAGGCATGCTGATCCGATAGGCAGTTCCCCCTTTAACATCGCCTTCTACTGCCTTGGGGATTTAGAAGAAATCTCTGAAGGTGAATTAGAAGAGCCCTGGGATTTGACACCCCCATCTCTTTCACAAACACCGGGCTCTCCCAAGCACACACGTGACACCTTTTCTCCTGACACTCATGCCGATCCGACAAGCAATGCGTCCGTGAGTATTGCCTTCTATTGCATGGAGGATTTGGAGGATATATCTGAAGATGAATCAGAAGAGCTCTGGGATCTGACACCCCCATCCTTTCCAGAAGCATCGGGCTCTCCCAAGAACACACATCAAACATCACCTCATGAGACAGGTCCCAGTGAGACAGGCAGTGCCACTGTCAACATGGCCTTCTATTGCCTTGATGATTTGGAGGAAATCTCTGATGAAGAATTAGAAGAGCCCTTGGATCTTACACCCCCACCTTTATCAGGAGGACAGGGCTCTCCCAAGCGCACACATGGCACATCATCTCATGAGAGAGGTCCCGATGCGACAGGTAATGCCTCCATGAATATGGCCTTCTATTGCACGGAGGATTTAGAGGAAATCTCTGAAGATGAATTGGAAGCGACCTGGGATCTG